>NW_007732763.1:53126-75703 GCF_000696425.1 Galeopterus variegatus
ATCTTTAAAAAAAAAAAAAAAACCCCCCCTGCCTTAAAAACAAAAACATGCATAAAATGGTACGTAAATTTAATAAAGCTGTTAAAAGATAAGACATGCGTTTTTGTACATTTTCTTTTTTTTTTTTTTTCAAAGATGACTGGTAAGGGGATCTTAACCCTTGACCTGGTGGCAGCACCACGCTCACCCAGTGAGCAAACCGGCCATCCCTATATGGGATCCAAACCCGTGGCCTTGGTGTTATCAGCACCACACTCTCCCGAGTGAGCCACAGGCCGGCCCGTACATTTTCTTTAATTACAGAGATGGATGCTTAATAAAGTAAAAGTCCCCTGCAATCCTACCCAGAGAAATAAACACTATTAACAATTTGGGTTATGTTGTCCCTCTCGATTTTTTTCTGTGCATTCATATTTTTTCTGTGTATTAAATGCGCGTGTTTGTTTAACAGAAATAGGATTGTTTCCCTTAACAATATGTCTTGGGCAGTTTTCCACGTCAGTACATTTAGATCTACCTTGTTCTTTTTACTTATTTATTTATTTTTTGGCAGCTAGCCTTTACAAGGATCCGAGGATCTGAGGATCCGAACCCTTGGCCTTGGTGTTGTAACACCACGCTCCAACCAACTAAACTAACCAGCAGCCCTACCTTGTTCTTTTTAAAGGCTGTCTACGTAATATGGCTGAACTATAATTTATTTAACAGGTTCCCTATTAATAGATATTTGAGATGTTTCCAACTTTTTGCCATTACAAGCAGTACGGCAATGGACATTTTTGCACATACATCTTGGAGCAATTTAAAGGGAATTATTTAGGATAAATTCCCAGAGGAACTTCCTTTTCAAACAACGTGTTCCTCAATTACAATTTTCTTCTCATCACAAATGTCCTGATTTAAAAGCTGTTCCTGGGCCGGCCTGTGGCTCACTCGGGAGAGTGTGGTGCTGATAACACCAAGACCATGGGTTCGGATCCCATATAGGGATGGCTGGTTAGCTCACTAGGGAGACTGTGATGCTGACAACACCAAGTCAAGGGTTAAGATCCCCTACCGGTCATCTTTAAAAAAAAAAAAAAAAAGCTATTACTGATGAAAACCACACAAAATGTTTAGCATATAGTACACATAAAACAAATGATAGTTATTCTCAAGGCCATTGTTACCATTGTTTCATGATATCATTAGTCCAGTGGATAGAAGTTCATTCCTTTAGTCAACAATTATTGATGAACTTCTGCCTTGTGACGAGCCTGAGGATCCAACAGTGAACAGATAAAGACCTTCCTCAAGAAGGTGATGGTCTAGTTATGTCAACCAGCAATTACAACACCCTGAAATGAGTACAAAAGTGGTAACTGCAGGGGAGATAAGAAAGCATATAGGAGGGACATCTCACCAGCCTGAAAAAGGGCAGGCAAGGGAAAGGCTATGAGAGAGAAGTAAAAGCTTGAATTATTCAGAGGAAAGGTAGTGAGTGCACCAGCTACCAGAGACATGCAAGCAGAGGCCAAGACACCATCTCCAAGAAATGCTGGTAGGAACAGTAAACCAGATTAGTGGTTCTTAAATGTTCACCCTCAGACTGGTGCTAGTGCATGGAAAAAGGAGAAAAATATGGATAAAGAGGTGAATTTTTTTTTTTCCTTTTTGTCTTTTTTACTGACCGGTAACGGGATCGCAACCCTCAGTGTTGCGCCTGCACCGCGCTCAGCCAGTGAGCAGGAACCGGTCTCCACATGGGATCCGAACCCTCAGCGGGAGCGCTGCCGCACTCCCAAGCGGCGCACTCTCCAGTGTGCCACCGGGCCGGCCCAAAGAGGTGAATTTTTATGCACTAAATTTATTCAGTTTAAGGGACAGGTTTTTGGGGGTTGTTTTGTTTTGTTTTTTAATGAAACAGTGGTTTTAGTACATGATATTATGCTTCTTTAATGTTCTTGTTTGGCCAGTCTAAAAGCCAACAACCATATCTGGGTCTCCTTCCTTGTTTTTTAAACTTTTAATTATTGACATCTGAAAGTCTGGGGACCTGTGAGCCGATGATTTCTAAGATTCTTTCTATCCCTTTGATTATTAGATTCTCTGTTCAACAGTGATTGAGTCTGTGAGCCAAATCCTTTTCAACAGACCCAGAGTAAAAATAAATATATAAGTATGTGAGTAAGTAACAGAAAAACAACAATTTGATAGCATCTAAAAAACACTTATTTTTTTGGTTCCCAAACCACATAAGAGTACCTCAAGTTTCCACATAGATTTGCTCCCCTGCTCCGGGGAAGTGAGGCACTGAAGAAGAGAGACCACAGAAATAACAGATAGATGTGATATGGGAAAAATCAATTTGGTGCAGTTTTCACAAATCTTTAAAATAGAGCAATTTAAGTGATGATGGGGTTTCATGACCAGCAGCGGCAGAGCCTCTGATGGGAATGCTGGTGTTTTTCTGGTGTTTCTCTGAGTGGGTAGGAAGGGAAGGGAAATTATTTTTTCCTCCCCTTTGACTTATAAGAAAATGGAGCCAGTGAAAAGAAAAGTCTCTTGTAATGTCCCATTAAGAGGAACAAATGAAATGCAGCTCCCCTGTAGCCAGAAAATGCAAACCCTCAGAAGGACACTGGGCTGCAGAAACTAAGTATTCATCGACATACCTGGCACTGCTGTTACCATGGTGACTCCTCACCTTTTGCATTCCTTAACTTGGGGGTTGAGACTAGTTCGGGGCACATTCGAGTTTTCATGTTTCTCCTTGGCTTCTGGAAAAGGAAAGGGGAGGAGAGGGGGAGGATTCTAAATCAGCTTGCCTGCTGCCTTGGCTCTTTGCTTTCCAGCTTGTGTACCTAGGTGTCAGTAGGCAAGGGAGGGCCTATAGCAGGGGTAGGGAGTGGAAATGGTTCTGGCAGAGTCCAACAGACCTAGGTTCAAATCCTAGTTCCTCAAGGAATCTGCATTTTTCATTCAAACAACCCCTCCTCTGGGCCAGATACTGGCAGATACACAAGATGACTGAATAGCCAGAATTGGCCCTCAGAGAGTCGCAGTCCAGAGGGAAAGCTGGGTCAGCAGATGATCAATCACAAGCTTGTATGATAAGTGGCTTCACTGCAGGTGCTGCTTCTATTACCTTGTGAGGAGGGGGGAAACCATGTGAAACCCAAACCGCATTGAGGACTCTGATGAACACTTCAACAAGGGTTCCTTCCACTTTTGGGCCCACTAAAGTTCAGCACAAGGCCATCAAAATTAAGAGTGAGGGGCCGGCCCAGTGGCGCACTGCTACAGTGCGCCGCTTGGGAAGCGCGGCAGCGCTCCCGCCGAGGGTTCGGATCCCACATACAGACCGGCCGTTCACTGGCTGAGCGAGGTGCGGGGGCGACACCGAGGGTTGCGATCCCGTTGCCGGTCCCGGTCCGGTATGGGCGCGACACCGAGGGTTGCGATGCATTGCCAGTCACGAAAAAAGACAAAAAAGAAAATAAATAAATAGATAAAAATTAAGAGTGAGAAGTGTTGAGACTTGCACTCTGACCTCAGGCAAGTCAGCTCACTTTCTTGAGCCTCAGTTTCCCTATCTGTAAACCAAAACTAATAACTACTTTACTCTCATTGAGAAAATTACATTAATTAGTGTATAATGAAGAAGCAAAGAGCAGACAGACCTGGATCCAAACCCTGACTCTCCATTGCCCAACTGAACTTTAACCCTTCTGAATCCCAGTTTCCTTATGTAAAAGGGTAATCATAATCATACCAACTCATTAGCGTATTGCTAAAATTAGATAAGATAACACATGTAAACCATATAGCACCAGCATACAATAAAATGGTATCTGTGGTTACAGAAGTAGAGCTCCCAATCCAGTGTCTGATGTGTCATAAGTCAGATATTATTGTTGTTATTATTGTTACACACCTGGTTGACACTCCAAAATCACTACTTCCCAGCCTTTTTGGACCCTTTCCTCAGGCTACCCCACTTTGCCCTCTCTCCAGCTTCCAAATATGTTGGCTCTTTCTCTTTCGGGCCAAGGAGGGTACTGCTCAAGATCTGCATCTCCTACCCAGCAACCCCTTTTTCACCTCGGCCTTAGCTTCTCCCCAGGGCCAACTGAAAGGGAGAGGGCTTGGGCCTGACCCAATGGCCCGGCCTCATGGGGCTCCCCTCAAGACTGAGGTGGGGGAAGAAGCAGGGAATGTGTCAGTCCTGATGCAATTGCAGGATCATGCTTGAACCACTTCCTCCTCTTTGGCTGTTTATTGGACATTTGATTCCACAGGAACCCTTGGAAATGTGCACTGACAACAGGGGCAGGCAGCACACAGAATTGTCTCTGCTTCAGGAACAGTTTAAGAGGAAAGTGATATTGTGCCCACCTGCGCCTCACTCACCCTGGGCTCAGGGACACAGAAAAGAGATACCAAGTGTTGAACCCAGAGGGAGGGACAGGGAAGGTAGGCCCAAGGAGAGAGGCAGGACTGGGGACAAACACTGGCTGATGCCAGGGCCAGACTCCAGCCCCAGCTCAGGGAGACCCAATGAATAGACCCTTTATCTAAGCTTGGGGTAGGGACAGAAGGGGGTCTCAGGTGACAAGGAGACCCAGAACAAGCTCAGAGTATCTCATCTTTTCCTTCCCAGAAGAAATCCTAGCTGGGGAGAAGCTTCTTTTAAGGGACTTGTTTTCCAGCCATTTGCCTAGGATCTTTCTTTGGGAGGCCTCTCATCAATCCCACAGGCCTTGCTGGGTCACCTAGAGACATCTAAGAAATGCAGTGTTGGGTAGTGGTTGAGAACATGGGCTTTTGGCAGTCAGTTCTCAGCTCTTCTAGTTACTGGCGGGATGCCCCAGGCAAGTCATTTCACCCACCTCTCAACTTCCTCCAGTCAAAAGAGGATAATAAGAATACGCAACCTCAGAGATAAAGCTTGAAGGCCCATAGAACGAACATGGCCTGGCAATGGCAAAAGCACTCAGTAACTGTTAGATATTGTTATTTTTATTAAGAATAAAGGCTTGGGGAGCCTTTTTCTGAAGCTGGGTCCCGACTGTCATTTTCCCTTCAATATCTAATGACTGTTTCCCAGTTATCAGAAAAGAATCAGGCTTCCCCTCCCCCAGAGCTGCGAAACTGAGTAGCAAAGCTTGCTCAAGCTCCTGAGTCATTCAGCAAAACCGGCCCAAGATAATCAGTGAATCAAGGAAACCAGATGCAGAAAGGGGAAAACCCAGCCACAAAGCTGGGGCCTCCTCTCTGGGCAATTCCCTCTGCTGGCCTGATGAGCTTTCTCTTTGGGCTCCACAAACAAGACAGCACCTGGCACCTGAGTGCTTCTCAGGCCCTCCTGTACCCAGAATAAAGCATTAGCTACACCTGGGTCTCTAGCCAGCTGCCACGCCTTCTCCTGGAATCTTGTTTGACACAAACCCTTTGCCATTGGACACTCTCTCCTTCGCTCCACTCCCCGGTTCTGGGGAGGGTCGGCACCCTGTCTCCCATCCTTGCTGACCGCTCATTTCTCAGCCCCTGTAATTTGGCTTCTGCCCAACCACTCACTGACACTCATCACACTCATCAATGATCGCTTCGTCACCAATCCAAAAGACTGTCTCCAGGCCTTTCCTTCTTGCCTTCTCTAAACTTGGCACTGTTGGCCACTCCTTCCTGGGCTTCTGTGAGGCCACAGTCCCCTGGTTCTCCTCCTCCCTCTGCAACCAGCATTTCTTGGTGTTGGCTGCTCCCCATCCCTCAAGTGCTGCTTCTCATGGTTCTGCTCATAACTCTCTTCCCTTCTCACTCCTCATGCCCCCTCCCACATTTAATCTATGCCTGTGTCTTCAACTTCGACCTCTTTGCTGGTGACTTCCAAGACCATACCTCAGGCCCAGAGCTTCCCCCCAAATATCACCTGCTTACCAAGCAGCTCTACCTGCATGACTTAAGCATAGCAAGCTCAACATGGCCTAAATTGAGCTCTTTATCTCCCCCAAACCTGCTCCTCCTCCTGTGTTACCAATTTTGATGAATGACACCACCTTTTACCCTGTTACCTAAGCCACAGGCTCAAAGGTCACCCTTGCCCCCTCCTAGCCCAGCGCACAAATCACTAATTTCTTTTTTTTTTTTTTCCTTTTTGTCTTTTTTACTGACCGGTAACGGGATCGCAATCCTCGGTGTCGCGCCCATACCGGGGACCGGCAACGGGATCGCAACCCTCGGTGTTGCGCCCACACCACACTCTGAGCGGGAACCGGTCTCCACATGGGATCCGAACCCTCGGCGGGAGCGCTGCGGCGCACTCTCCAGTGCGCCACCGGGCCAGCCCAGAAATCACTAATTTCTTAACATCTTATAAATAAATTTCCCCTTCTCCCCTCCATCCCGTTGTTTCTGCTTCAGCTTGGGCTTTCATCATGACCCGAAGCCTGGATTATTACATATTATATAAGTGGGCTCTAAGCCTTAATTTCTTTCCTCTTTGGACTAGACTCCTTGGGGAGTGTCCACCCAACTACAGTCCCTTTCCTGAGAACCCACCATTGACAGGCCTTGCTGAAGAGGCATCCGTGGCCCCATGTTGTCCTCACCAAAGCCTGCCCTACTATCCCCACAGTGTTTTGAAGCAGAGGTGCACATTTGAGCCAAGCTAGGCTGAATTCTATCTCCTGGGACTCTGAAACTGGGACATAGTGACTCTAGTTCAAATGTCGCCAAGGTTCACGACAGCAGTAAAAATGAAATAGCGAGAGACAATGGGGAATGGTGGCAATTGCGACAAATGGAGAGTGTGTGCCTCATCTAAAGGTAGCAGCTGCTATGCTGCTCTAGCAGATGGTTGCCATGGGAATATAGGCCCAGAGTTGTCCGATATTTTGATCCTCTGGATTTTTATGTGAAATTTCCAATTTTTTAATTTTGGGCACTAATTCCTTCTTTTAAATGCCACAAACTAAGCATCTTTTTTTCATCATATTTGGCCTACAGGGCTGCCAATTTGCAATTGATGCCAAGCAGTCAGGTTTAGGCACTGGACCCAAAGCTAGAGATAGCCACTTTCTGCCATGTGTACAGAGAAGCAGAGGAAGCCCTCTGCATGGGGAAAAAGACAAAGCCTATTCCCGCTGACTCCTTGCACCCCAGATATGCCATATGCTCATGTTTCCTGGGAATTTTGGGCACTAATTCCTTCTTTTAAATGCCACAAGCTAAGCATCTTTTTTTCATCATATTTGGCCTACAGGGCTGCCAATTTGCAATTGATGCCAAGCAGTCAGGTTTAGGCACTGGACCCAAAGCTAGAGACAGCCACTTTCTGCCATGTGTACAGAGAAGCAGAGGAAGCCCTCTGCATGGGGAAAAGGACAAAGCCTATTCCCGCTGACTCCTTGCACCCCAGATATGCCATATGCTCATGTTTCCTGGCCCAACACCTCCTGCCCTTCTTCCGAGGCCCAGGACTATGTAATAGCTAAAGATTACGGACTCTGAAGCCAGACAGACCTGGGTTCAAGTGCTGACTCTGAGACTCTCCAGTTGTGTGCTCTCGAGCAAGTCACTTCACCTCTCTGAGCCTCAGTTCCTACCTCTGTAAAATGGGCTACTTTTCTCATAGGGTTTTTATTAGAATTAAATGAGATACTGCTGAGAAAGCTCTTAGCACGGTGCCTAGCACCCAGTAAGCACTGAATGAATGTTTGCCACTATTGCTATCATTGCCATTAGTGGCAGTATTCCTTCTCATTCCAGAGCACTTTCCTGTTTGTGTAACTCTGGGCATTTACTATTTGCTGTTATTACTCATCACTACTTTATCTGCCTTGGTATATTGTAAACTCCTTGAGGGAAATACCATATTTTATCCCTCTTTATATGAGGAAGGGAGGAAATGTTGGAACACAGTGTTTTGTACATGGTAGGTGCACAAGAAACATTTATTTGTTGGTACACTACTTGGAATTTAAGCTTCATGAGAACAAGGACCTTGTCTGGATTCACTATTGTACCCCCTGAGCTTAGCACGGCTGAGCACATATAGAACCCTCAATAAATGTATATGGAATAAAAGAATGAAAGGCATCTCCTCACCCTCCACCAGGATTTTTTAAAACATATCCTAGGAGGTATAGGTACAAATCTCAACCCACTGATTTTAAATGATAGGTTCTGGTTTGGATCCCTGTACTGGTTAGTTGCCAAAAAAAAAAAGAAAAGAAACAAAAACAGGTAGGTTCTGGAATCTCTGTTAATAGCACCCCATTTTTCCTTTGGGGAACCATCCCTCCCCTACCCAATGTGGCTGACCCATCTCAGCCTTGGAAAGGTCATGCGCCCCAAGGCTAGCCAATCAGAGGCAGCTATTCCCCAGCCATAGTGATTAGTTTAGGATGCGCTTAGGACTCAATCAAAGACTATCAGAGCTGAAACTATTGGGAAGGAGAACTTTGCTTTCCACTGAGAAAGCTAAGTTATGAGAACATACACCTAGATAGATCCACTAGTGACTATATTACCATCATGAGGAAAAAGCCTACCTAGGAATAAAGCAAATACAGAAAAAGGTCTAACAGAGATGGATAGGTCCTGCCAGTATATACATATTTTTTTAAAGATGACCAGTAAGGGGATCTTAGCCCTTGACTTGGTGTTGTCAGCCCCACGCTCTCCCAAGTGAGCTAACTGGCCATCCCCATATAGGGGTCCGAACCGTGGCCTTGGTGTTATCAGCACCACACTCTCCCAAGTGAGCCATGGGCCAGCCCATCCTGCCAGTATTTTTTGAGCAAGTGTATCTAGCTGTGCCTGAAGCCAAGCCCTTGTCTTTTCTGTTAGAAACAATAAATTTCCTTTTTTTTTGGCAGCTTGTGGGTATGGGATCTGAACTTTTGACCCTGGTGTTATCAGCACCATGTTCTAACCAAATGAGCAACCCACCCTTTTTTGTTTCAGTCAGCTTGAGTTGGGTTTCTGTCACTCATCTGAAAGAGTCCTGATTAATATTTGGAATTTATAGACAACGAGTCATAGTAGATACATACATACACCTTTATAGGAATCTGCCAGCCCACAATGATCTCCTTTCTCTAAGAACTACCACTTACTTACTCACAGACTAGACTAACAGCCTTGTTTGTACTGTCCAACCCTGTCCCACAAGGCCACAACTGGTTGGTCCGGAAGTGGACACGTATTGCAGAGTAATCAGATCAGACTCTGTCTCCCTGGGATTTGGGTTTAAGGCTAAGAGGTCCTAGTTCAGTCTAGACTGCATGCTTAAACTGAAGGGATATAAAATTGGGAGCTGAGAGAAGGTCACATTCATGGCACAGCAGAGAAGCTGGTCTGCTGAAGAAGAATGACACAGATGCACTGGTAGAAGCAGAGGCTGGAGGCCATGGTTTCCCAGAGAGAGAAACAGAGAGGGAGCAAGCTGCTTCCTCATCCCTCATGAGACTAATTAGTTCTCTTGAGTTCCATGAGATTTCTCTGTTCACGTAATTCTCTCTTCTTTTTTTTAACTTAAAAAAAAAGCTGAGCTTAGCACAGCTGAGCACATACAGAACCCTCAATAAATGTATATTGAATAAAAGAATGAAAGGCATCTTCCCTTTTTTTTTTTTAACTTAAAAATACCTCTAGTGTTTTTTTTGTTTGTTTTTTTTTTTTTGGGGGGGGGGGGTTTTTACTTGTAACCAAAAGGTTTTTAGACAACTGTCCTAGGAACAAGTCTACAGCTAAGCTGTACTAGGCTTCACTGGGCTGACAAGGACCCTGGATTCCTGAATCAAGACACCCAAACATCAATTTACTAGCTATGTAACCTTGGCCACAACACCTGGATTCACTGGACTGTCTTCCTCCTATGTAAAATGAGATTACTAATGCCTACCTTACCAGGTTGTTGAGAAGACTGAATGAGATAAAGTGGAAATAAGAGCTTAGCACAGCACTGGGACCAAAGAAGCCATATAACCAGTGTGTGCTAAATGCAGAAGAGAGGTTGGGTATAAGCCTGGAGCCAGTCCACTGGTAGGTCCCAGGCAGGACTAGAAAAAGAAGCTTAAAGGAATAACCTCTCTCCCCATCAGCACCTTTTTCATCTCATTTGTACAAGTTTAAAAAAAAAAAACAACCCAAAATATTGATGAGCAAAGAGATATCTTTGTTTTTAAAAGTGTCCATTCTGAGGGCTGGCCCGTGGCTCACTCGGGAGAGTGCGGTGCTGATAACACCAAGGCCACGGGTTCGGATCCTATATAGGGATGGCCGGTTTGCTCACTGGGTGAGCGTGGTGCTGACAGCACCAAGCCAAGGGTTAAGATCCCCTTACCGGTCATCTTTTAAAAAAAATTTTAAAAAGTGTCCATTCTTGAACTCTATTTCTAATGATATAATCAGACAAGAGAAAATACATATGTAGGGCCGGCCCCGTGGCTCACTCGGGAGAGTGCGGTGCTGATAACACCAAGGCCACGGGTTCGGATCCTATATAGGGATGGCCGGTTTGCTCACTGGGTGAGCGTGGTGCTGACAACACCAAGTCAAGGGTTAAGATCCCCTTACCGGTCATCTTTTAAAAAAAAAAAAAAAGAAAATACATATGTATAAGGATGCTCACTGCAGTAGTGTTTATATTAGAAAAAAATCTGAAATGACTTGAATGTCCAACACTATGTTTTACTTATTATATGATGGTACATATGTACAATAAAATGTTAGGAAGATTTGGAGGAGAAAAGGTACAATGTTTTTAAATAAAAACAAACATGGAGTAGAATGCAAAATGTTGTGGGGTATAATGCCAAATTAGTCTGAATTTTCAAGGTAAAAGCTCAATATTTCAAAGGAGTTTCTTCTGCTCTCTTACATTCTAGCCCTGCACACACAGTCTCACACACCACCTGCCCTGTAAAGCATTCATCTTCTCTACCTTTGGGGTTACTTGGGTGGAAAAATTTAAGAAGCATTTATGTAGGTATGAATCCTGGGGCCTCTAGCATTAAAGGTATTGACAAGGATAGATATCCGCAACATTTTCTGACTAAAAAAAGACAGGTTACATAAATATTGCCAAAATCTTGAACAGTGGTTATCTCCAGCCATGGGATTTCAGGCAATCTTTATTTTCATCTTTGTACTTTGATATATTATTTGAAGTTTTTATAATGTGCAAGCATTATATTTATGAGAAAAAAATAATAAAGCTATTGGGGGGGCGGGGGGCATTCCACCTTGGTTTTACTTTCTTCTATGTTGCCTTGAAATCACATTTGGCTGGATTTCCTCTAATACATCTTTCCTCTTCAAGGAGAGGAGAATTTACCTGGCTGCCCAGTCCTTTGGGGAGTTTTTCCAGGCAGAACAGGAGGAGGGTCTTCCATGAGACTGGCAGAAATGTTAGGCAACTCACCACTGACCTCTCGTGGTCAGAATAGGTCATAGCCTGATCTAGCTAAACACAGCTCACGCAGTGCACCCTGACAGCCAAGGTCGTCCTTAGAGGCGTGACTTCTGGCTACCCCTGCAGTCAATGTGCTGCACACCAGCATTAGTAGCTCAGCACTCCACCCCAAAAGAGGCCATGACCTGAGCTTAGCTGGGCTGAGCCTAATGACTGCAAACCCATCTGGACAATGCTGTCTACTCCAAGCCAGAGGCTCCCTGGCCGTGCTCTTTTCCAACTGCTAGAGCAAGTGATGGAGACCTTTCCTGACCACTAGAGAGCAGTGATGGTCAGGACTTGGGGTTTGAGACACTGGGAGGCAGGGCTGCAGGAAGATAACCACAATCATCCTAATCGTAAAATCCCTTTCCCTTGTATGGTTCTTTTCACTTTTCAAAAAATTTCCCAAGGCAGCTTGGCATGTACAAATAAATCCATACAAGGACGTTTGCTGCAGAATTGTTAGTAACAGCTAAAGACTGAAAGCAACTTAAATATCCCTCAGTAGGAGAGCATTTCACTAAAATGGAATAGTATAAATGT
The DNA here is from genome assembly GCF_000696425.1 of Galeopterus variegatus. Lineage (NCBI taxonomy): Eukaryota > Metazoa > Chordata > Mammalia > Dermoptera > Cynocephalidae > Galeopterus > Galeopterus variegatus. The sequence continues at coordinate 65,113 of NW_007732763.1, forward strand.
GTTAAAAAGAATGAGGTAGATCTGGATGTGCTGCTGTGGAACAATCTCCAAGATTCATTCTTAAGATTTAAAAAAAGAAAGCAAGATATGTAACAGTCAATAAGTGTAAATGTATGTGTGTGTTTTAAATTATAAAGATCTGTATAACTGTAGACACATATATTTAGAGATGTATATAATATATTGGAAGGAAACACTAGAAACTAATAATGACTGCCTCTAGGCATAGGAGGACAGAGGGCACGGCTGTAGGAAGGAGAACTACTTTCACTGTACATCTTTTTTGTATTTTTAAACTTTTTATTGTATCCGTGTATTACTTTTTCAACGCAAAATTTGAAAAATATTATTTTTCAAAAGACAATTGATATAATAGAATCAGAAAGACTTGGGTTCAAATCTAGACTCTGGGGGGGGAACTGAAATCTCCCAAGATTAACCTCCACTTTTTAAAAATTATTATACATGTGATTTTTTTCCCCCCGTTCACACATTTGTACTGCCCATGTACTCTTGGCACATTTCAATAAAATTGTTTGGAAAAAAAAATCTAGATCTGAGACTTACCAGTTGTATGACCTGAAGTAAATAACTTAACTACTTTGAACCCCAATTCTCTCATCCCTGAAATAGGATTAGTAACATCATTATTATTGTGAGGATTAAAGATAAGCATTTGGTACGAGAACAACCTTGTCACACACCTCCAGAGGGCATTATTCATATTGTCTTCCATGTGACTGGTGCCCTCTGGAGTTGAACATGACAATGTCCCTATGGCTTAGATGCAGGGAAAAAGGACATAATTTATATATATATATATTATCTCATTTTAATTTGTTATTTCCTCAAGGAATTTTGTACCTCAAGCAATGTCCCTATGGCTTAGATGCAGGGAAAAAGGACATAATTTATATATATATATATATTATCTCATTTTAATTTGTTATTTCCTCAAGGAATTTTGTACCTCAAGAAACAGGAATAGTTCAGCACCAAACTTGGCTTGGAACATAGGCCTCCAGATTCCTACTTCAAATTGAAAGCAGAACACTAGGAATATTAGTTTAAAGGCTGTGCATGAGAACTGAAAAACGGGATAAGAGTTGGGGATTGTGGCATCTAGATTGGAAAGGAAGAAGTAAAACTATCTCTATTTGCAGATGACATGATCTTAAATATAGAAAATATTAAGGAATCCACAAAAAACTATTAGAACTAATAAATGAGCTCAGAAAAGTTGCAGGATACAAGATCAATACACAGAAATCAGTTGAATTTCCATACGCTAGCAATGAACAATCTGTAAATGAAATTGACAATATAATTTTATTTACAATAGCATCAAAAAGAAGGATATACTTATGAGTAAATTTAACAAAAGAAGTACAAGACTTGTACACTGAAAACGATAAAACATTTTTGAAAGAAATTAAACAAGACGTAAATGAATGGGAAAGCATCCAAAGTTTGTGCATTAAAATGAACAGATGACATTCTGGGGAGTAAGATATCAATACTCCCCAAACAGGTCTACACTTTCAATGCAATTCCTATCAAAATTTCAGCTGGCTTTTTTTTTTTTTTTTTTTTTTTTTTTTTTTTGCAGAGATTAACAAGCTGATCCTAGCACATGAAAATATGCTCAAACTCAAAACCATAATGAGATACCACTTCACACCCACTAGGATGGCTAAAATTTAAAAAGACAGACAATTAGTGTTGGTGAAGAGCCTTCACATACTTAATACACTGCTGGTGGGAATGTAAAATGGTGCAGCCACTTTGGAAAACAGTTTGGCAGCTCCTCAAAATGTTAAACATAGGGTTACCATATGACCCAGCAATTCTACTCATAGGTATGTATCCAAGTGAAATAAACACATCCCTGCACAAAAACCTGTACGTGAATGTTCATAGCAGCATTATTCATAATAGCCAAAAAGTAGAAACAACTCAAATCTTCACCAGCGGATGAATGGATAAACAAAATGTTGTACAGCCATACAATGAGCATTTTTTGTCAATAAAAAGGAATCAAGAGGGGCCAGCCCATGGCTCACTTGGGAGAGCGTGGTGCTGACAACACCAAGTCAAGGGTCAAGATCCCCTTACCGGTCATCTTTTTAAAAAAAGAAGGAATGAAGTACTTATACATACTACAGCATGAATGAACCTTGATTTGGTGTGCGCTCTTGTGCCAGACAAATCTGGGTTCAAATTCTAGCTCTGCCACATCTAGGCTTTTATGACGTTGGGAAAAGTAAAGCCACTTTACTTTTCTGGGTCTTGATTCGCTCATCTATAAAGTGGGGAAAATAATGGTAACTACCAAACGAAGATTCATCTAAAACCTTTAGTGTAGGGCCTGGCACACAGTAACTGCTCAATACAGTAATCATTAGTCCTAGCAGTATTGGAGGAGAGAACACAGACGTTCCAGAGGTTAGGTCATTTATCCAAGTTCACAAAACCAAGTTGAATAGACTAATGGTTTTGGCCTACTGAGCATTCATGCCGCTTCTTCTGGTTAGAGTACCTTTTGGGAATCACCTTCCCCTACTCTCAGGCCATTTGATTTAGGTAGTTAACACCCCTCTTCCAAGTTCCGGAGGCACTAAGTTCTAAGTTCCAAGTTCCGGAGGTGACTAAGGTCTGGCCAATTGTTTATTCCATCCCTCTGGTGATTGGTTTTAGGGTTAATTTGTGACTCAGGCTGAGTCAATCAGAATGCCAGACTTTTGTTGAATCCATTGGGAAAGAGATGAGTCTTTCTTTGGACTTGACACTGGGAGGATATCAGCTTGGAGCTGCTGGGGTTGCTAGGTAGAGAGAGTGCCTGATGGCAGAGCAAACCCAGAGGGACTAGAGCTGAAGGATAGGAAGCGATGGAGACTGCAGACTTTGAGCTCTTGCCTAAACTCTTGAACAGACATGTCTAAAGTCTACACCTCAGGTTTCAGGCACATGAAGCAATAATAAAGCAATAATTCATTCTCTCTCTCTCTTTCTTACTGTCTCTGTCTCTCCCTTAAGACAACCAAAAGAATCCTTATTTGGCAAATGTATCAGGCAGGATCCCAACTGAAAACAGATGGCACACTCAAATTAGAATAATTTGAAGAGGGTTTATTTACCTTCTTCAAATGGTATGAGTGGGTGGAGAGGAACCATAAGGGATAGTGGGATGACCTGGGGCTAGTAACAAATGCAGAATCATCACCTCCCTTAGGCCTGAAGGGACAGGGGAGGTAGTTACCTGAACCCAGAGGAAGGGAGTTTTGGAAAAGAGACCTCCTTAAGAAGAGCACTGACTGTCAGTCAAGACACACGGACAGCCTGTGGATGGAGCAAGAGAATAAATACAACAAACTCTGTCATCCTCAGCCTCTCCATTGGCTGAGCCCAGCCAGAAACAAGGAGGCAAAGGAGCCTACTGATGTGTCTAGACAAGTCAGACCCAGAATAGGGCAAAGAAGGGTGAAGTGTGGACCTGAAGGGGCAGAGAGGGGATAGCTGGCCCATATAGAAAGTGGCACAGCCTACCTACTCTGGCTGTCTGTCCCACAGCCCTATGATGACCCCTTGGAATCTCAGGCCTGAGTTTTAAAACCCTCATAGTTCCCTTTGGTCTTTCCTGTATATTGCTCTCCTACCTTCCCTAGAGAAGACCCCACTGGATTCTGAGCACCTGGGAAGAAGCTGCTAAACCAGCCCAATGACTTTGCAGGGAGGAAGACATCTCTAGCCCAGTTGCCCATATGGCCAGAGAGCCCTGGGCTGACCCTCAGGCCCTCACCCTGCCAATTTTCTTGCCCCCACAGCAATCTGTCTACTGGCCAGTGTGGCCCTACCAGAAAGCAGCACGGTGACTTCCATTTCTCTCTGTAGGAGATGTCTGTTTCCTTCCGCAGCCAAGTCAGAGAAGCTTCTGGGATTCTCCGCTACTGGCAGGAGCCCAACAGTGCCCTGAGGACAGGGCTGAGCTGTATCCAAGTATCTCACTTTGGTCACACAGACACCTGTTCCTTCTTTTTTCTTCCCAAAACACTCACTCTAATCTTCTCTGGCAAAATGGGTTCCTCCCCACCTTTCAAATCCAGTTTAAACCTTATAATCTCCTCAGAAAAACTTCCTCATTCTCCTAACTCTACGCTCTTCTGCTATGATGATGATTATTATCAAAAGTACTTCTGCATATAAAATGCCCAATAATAACAACTAAAATTTACTGAGTGCTTTTTACCTGCCCATCACTGAGCTAGTTGCTTACCAGAAACCAACTTATTTAATGCTCACAACAATCTAGTAAGGTAGGTGCTCTCAGTACATAATTTACTGAGTGCTTTTTACCTGCCCATCACTGAGCTAGTTGCCTACCAGAAACCAACTTATTTAATGCTCACAACAATCTAGTAAGGTAGGTGCTCTCAGTACATAGATATGTTGTAATTAGCACCCCCTGGACTGGCCCATGAGGCAACTGTGGGATTAATTACTTTATCCATTTCTACAGATGAGAACACTGAGGCTCCAAAAGGATAAATTAATAGCTTAAGTTCACACAAGCAAGCAAAAGGCAGAAATGAGACCTAAAGCCAGGTGTGACCAACCCCAAAGCCCATGTTCTTAAAACTGCAGTGTTTGCTGCATCCTGGGTATATGCAGTCCCAGAGTTAGGCAGTGGCTGGAGGAGTTCCCTGAATCGTCTCTTTAACATGACTACACATGTGCTGGAGTCACAGTCAGTGAACTTAATTTATTATGCAAATAGAATAAATACTCTGTACAGTGTAAACAATGCAATCTCTGAAGTTTTTGCAACAAACACCACTATCACCCCTTTCTAGCTAAACCCACCTTGGCCACCACTCTGGCTCTCAAACCCCAATGAGATGCCAAACACTTGGAAGGGATTTTATTAGCAATTTCAGCATGAGATTAAGAACATGTGACAGAAGGAATAGAGAAAACAAAGGAACTCACTAGAAGTTACTGGTAAGACTTTCAGGCTATTAGCCTACTGCATTTCTCACCACCAACAAAGCCATCTTTAGCCACTTGGAAACCTGGCTTTATTTTCACTTTCTTTGTGAAATGTCCCATGTGGTATTCCGCCCCCACCCCCTACCCCCATTTAAACAAGTCTTTTTACATTAATCAATTCATTTAATTCTCCCAACAACACTGTAAGGTAAGTACTGTTATCTCCATTTTATAGGCGAGGAAGCTGAGGCACAGAGAGGTTAAGTAACTTGCTTAAAGTCACATAGTGGTAGTGTTGGGACTCAAGCCCTTGAATCTGCCTACAGAACTTGGGCTCTTAATAACTGCTACTCTGTGGTTTGACAACAAAACTAAGTGAAGTTAATTAGAAAATCTATTATAGCACTAGAAATGCAAAAGGGCTGCAGAGGAGTGCTCTTATGTAGAATCTATATGCTCCAGTAATGTGGAGAGGAGCTCTCCCACCTAGAATGTGTGGTGGGTGAGGCCTGGGTGCCTGCCACCACCCCCCATCCCAGGATCCCACCTCCAGGCTCCAGGCTTTCATCTTAGCCTGTCAGTAATCCTCTCAGGAAAAAAAAAAAGGCTTCTTTCCCATTTATTCCAACAAAAATCCTAAGATTGGCTCTGATCAACTGCCTTGGTTTTGTGCTTAACACTGACCCAGTTATGGGACTAAAGAACACAACATGCTGATTAGCCAGCCTTGGGCGATAAGCACACCCTTCTGTGCAGTCGCACCCAAACCACAAAGACAATGGAGGAATGGTCCCCAGGGAAAATTGGAGCACTAAGAAGAGGGGAATGAATGCTGAGTAGGCAAAATAACAGATGTCTGGTCCAGGGATTCAGGCAACAATACTGGTAATTACAACCCAGTGTGATAAGTGACATGGCAGGAAGGAACTGGCACTGGAGGAGTGCATAGGGAACACCTAGCCCAGAGGAAGTGACGTGTAAGCTGAGACCCGAGGAGGAGGTATCCAGGGCAATGAGGGGCATGGGGTGGGGAAAAGAACAGGCCATGCACATTTCCTGAAATATGTGAGATTGTGGCCTGCATGTTCAGGTGCAGTGAGAATGAAGACGATGGGCCAGATTGGGTGCCTTTTGAAGTGGGCCTGAGCAGAAAGGAAGGAAAATGGATTAGGGGATGTGTGAGTATGGAGTTTAGGAGAAGGATCTCTGGGCAGAGATCTGAGTGTGATCAGCACAGAGATGGCCACTGAATGTGGGAGAGACAGCCAGGAGTGAGAGGACCAAAGGTGAACAGACTTTTCAAAAAGGACATCCAAATGGCCAGTAAACACAGGAAATAAGCATATGAAAACATTATTTATTATTGTGTGGCTAGACATATTAAAACAATGAGATACTGCTACACGTCCACCAGAATGGCTGAAATTTGAAATTAAAAGGACTGACGATATCAAGTGTTAGCAAGGACACGGAACAACTGGAACTCCCACACGACAGTGATAAGAGTGTAAATTGGTACAAACACTTGGAAAACTGACAGAATTTACTAAAGCTAAATGTTATGTATCCCCTCTGACCGAGCAATTCCACCTGAATATATATAGACAAGAGAAATAAGTGCTTAGCCTACCAAAAGATGTGTAAAAGAATGCTCATAACAGCATCATTCAGAATAGCCAAAAGCTGGAAACAAACCAAATGTCCCTTATATGTTCATTCAATAGAATACTACACCACACATATACAAAAAGAACTAAGTGCTGACATGGATGAAAGTTACAGGCACAATATTGAGTGAAAGAAACCAGAGCAAAAATGATACATACTGTATAATTCCATTAATAAAAAACTCAAAAACAGAGGGCCAGCCCATGGCTCACTTGGGAGAGTGTGGTACTGATAACACTAAGGCCATGGGTTCAGATCCCTATGAGTTAGCTCACTTTGGAGAGCGTGGTGCTGACAACACCAAGCCAAGGGTGAAGATCCCCTTACTGGTCATCTTTAAAAAAAAAAAATCTCAAAAATGGGTTTAACTAGTTGATGGTAATGGAGGTCAGAAATAGCAGTTTCTATTGTGGGAGGGGGGATGTCTGAAAGGGGCCCAATAGAACCTTTCGAGATGTTGGAAATGTTCTGTATCTTGATCTGGGTGGTGTCTATAAAGGTATATACATGTATAAAAATTCATCCAGTTGTTCATTTAAGATTTGTGCACATTACTGTACCTATTTTATACCTAAAGGGGGAAAAGAAGCTTATTCCCTCCCCTCAAAGACAAAAAGACCAGAAACAGATCCAGGGACTATTGATATTTCAGTTTGTGATATAATGACGTTTTATGAGACCCAACTTGATGGTGAAGTCCCCAGGAGCCAAAGCCTTTCTTTGATTTTTATCTCTACTGTTCCAAAGCATCTGTATTAGGGCTTGTTGGGAAAATATAGGAAAATGGTCAGGGCCGCTCAGATGTTCAGAATCTTGCTGAGCATTTGATGTAAACACGCACGTGCACCCAGGTGTTCCTTGGTTATTGTCTAATGTAATTGTGCATGTGCACGCAGGTGTCCTGGGTTATAGACATAAGAATAAAGGACAAGTGGCTCTGATCCACAAGGCCCCCTGCCCTCGGGGACCACAGGGAGACCACTACTGCTGCCGCCAGGGTCCCTGGGACCCTCTGAGAGGCTGTGACTGCTGCTGCAGACTGAGCTCGTGTCGTTTGCCAATGGCTCCTGGGATCGTTTACCAATTACCTGGCATGGACCTGCGTGTGAGGGGTCTGGTGACTCAGTCTATACGATGGGTTTGAAGGGTCTGTGAGCCCTCGCCCTGAAAATACAAATAGAAACTTAGTATAACTAAAACAATGAAATGTTTTGGCTTTAGTTATGAATAGCTGTTGAGAAAATATAGGAAAATGGTCAGGGCCCCTCTGATGTTCAGAATCTTGCCAAGCACTTGATGTAAATATGCACATGCACCCAGGTGTTCCTTGGTTACTATCTAATGTAATTACGCATGTGCACCCAGGTGTCCTGGGTTATGAACTTAACTGTAAAGGATGAGTGGCTCTGATCCACGGTGCCCCCCACCTACGGGATGCTCCCAGGCAGGCCATGGGGAGGCCACCAGTGCTGCTGGAGGCTGTTGCTGCTAGTGCCTCCAGGACCCTCAGAGAGGCCTCCACCACTGCTGACGGAGCTTGTGTCATCTGCCAATGGCTCCTGGGATCTTTCCTAATTACCTAGCGTGGACTGCGTGTGAGGGGTCTGGGGATCCAGCCTGGCATGTGATGGGTCTGGTGGCCCAGTCTGTACAACAGGTTTGAAGGGTCTGAGCCCTAGCTCTGACTATAAATGGAAACTTAGTATAACTAAAATAATGAAAGATTTTGGCTTTAGTTATGATTTGCCTTACTCGAGGACTGGCATAGTTGTGTAGCTTTACAATAGCCCTAACCAGACAATTAGCGTTGCTTGACAGGGATCAGATCACAGCAGGCCCACAGCATCCATGACTAGTGTCTGCTCAGAACAGCACACCCCAGCCCTTGAGTATCCAACTCAACATTGACTTCCTGAGCCTCTGCTCCGCGTCAGGTCTGCTGACCGCTGGGGGTATAAAGACAAAGACACCATCCCTACACTTAAAAAGCTGCCAAGCAAGAGGTGTGTGCCCCAACTCACACATCAGCACATGTAAAATAATAGTAACAAATAACCACCATTTATGAAGGGCCAGGTGCTTCATGTGTTAACAGATTTTTTTTTTTTTTTTTTTTTTTTTTTTTTGGACCGGTAAGGGGGTCGGAACCCTTGGGTTGGTGTCGCCCGCATTGCACTCAGCCAGTGAGCGCACCGGCCATCCCTATATAGGATCCAAACCTGTGATGGGAGCGCCGCTGCACTCCCAGCGCCGCACTCTCCCGAGTGAGCCATGGGGTCGGCCCCAATTTTTTTTTTCTTAATTGCTATTTTTAAAAACCACAACTGCCTACAGCTACTTCTGTTAGAGGAGTGGCATAATTTTTCTCAGGACAGATAGGTCTTTGTTTAGGAAAATACTTAATAAGTTGCTTTGGCGTGAATAATGAAGCTCCCTAGGGCTGGGGCAAGACAGAGAACTGAATTGGTTTGCAAATTACAGTGGGGAAATGAGGCAGCAGGGAGAGGGAAAGGGAGAAGAAGCCTGAGATCAGGAGGAGGGGAGATGTTGAGAGGTGTACTTAGGGAGATCTGTGTTGGTTTTGTTTTCCCAGCATTGCTCCTTTAGAGAACCACCACTTTGCCCTTCTAATTTCATTCTTCAGGTTTTACGTTTTGAAAATCACTTCCTCAAACTACACAGGCTTCAAAAAGAATGAGGTAAAGCTCTCTCCATTGACATAGAAAAAAATCACCTTTGTAAATACCTGTCCACCGACTCCTTCACTCCTCCACCTCCTGTACCCATCCTGCTCCCATCAGCTCCAAGACAACAGACCAGGAACTCCTAGCAAAGTGCTTGGCATATTGACCCAATGAATGAATTTTTTCACCTTCCAACAAGTCTTCTCCTGCCTGACTTTGAATCTCCCAGAGAAAGAGAGAACAGCTCAGCCCCACCTGTGTACTGCCCAGGCAGGGCTCATAATGTTCTTTCTAATTCCCCACACAGCCCAGGATGAGATGCCTTCTTTCTTGTTCTGGAGAAATGTGGAAAAGCAGCAGCCCCTGCCCTCTTTACTGCCTCAGCTCTGAGGGACACCAAAATGCCTGAGACCACAACAACCTGTGAGAGGTTTGAGCAGGTGGCAGAGCCAATTACTGGAACAGGCCAGGGCACCCTGGCTGACCTTGGCAGAAGCAAAGATGCTTCCCTTCCATCTTCCTTTCTAGCATCTGGGGGAGGAGGGAATGAAGGCCTAATTGCTTTCACCTTGAGAAAAATCTGCTGCTGACCATGTGCAGAGAAAATCACTTAGTTATACAGCAAGGGGTTCGAAATTATATCAGATCAGGATGGCTGACACTTCACTGAGGCTGTCTGACTAGCGAACCAGGGGAAGAGAGGCGCTATGGGCCCTCCTTATTCTCACTCTGCCCTACCAGTCACACTGTGTTAGCTGGGCTTGCTCTCTCATTTCTGCCCAGGATCCCACAGGGAACTCTCCAGCCTGCCCCCTCCCCACCCAAGCTGCTGTCACCAAGATCGCGCCTTCACTAGGTCTTGCCCAGGCCACAACTAAGGCACCTGAAAAGAACTAGAGCCCTGGCTCACAGACCCCCAACTGCAAGACAGACACCTCTGTCGACCCAGCCAGCCTCTCTCCACTGAGCTCAGACAGGAAAAGTGATGCTGGCCATTGGAACTACCAGGGAGAGACACTGGCCAGCCACATGTGCCTGATTCTGCCCAGACACTTCTAATAATTAAGGCAATGAATGAACTCTCATGCTTTCTCCATCCCTAATGAAAAGCAAGTTCAAAAGCCACACACTGGGGCTGGCCCGGTGGCGCACTGCTACAGTGCGCCGCTTGGGAAGCGCGGCGGCGCTCCCACTGAGGGTTCGGATCCCACATACAGACCGGCCGCTCACTGGCTGAGCGAGGTGCGGGAGCA
>NW_007732763.1:75957-82440 GCF_000696425.1 Galeopterus variegatus
GGAGGTGCGGGACAAACACCGAGGTTTGCGGTCCGGTTGCCGGTCCCGGTCCGGTACGGGCGCGACACTGAGGGTTGCGATCCGTTGCCGGTCATGAAAAAAGACAAAAAGGAAAAAAAAAAAAAGACTATGACTCAATAGAGTGTTCTGGAGTGATATTGATGCTGTACAGGGAGTCTACCACCAGAAGCTCAGCATTGGAGCCACTGAAAGTTACCCAGGAGGCATGTGATACTGGCTTTATATGATGAATGACTTGTAAAGCTTCAGAGCACTAGCTGGTCCCCTACTGGATCCCAATTAGAAATTTCCATTAAGAAATTCTGGGGAGGCAATAGAAGCCTATAGCTTCATGCATAGCCCTATTCAACCACTTTCTGTCTATGCGACTTTTGTCATGTCATTTAACCTCTCCAAGCTTCAATTTCCCCATGTGTAAAATGGGATAAATAGTATAATACCTACTTTCCAGGGTTGTCATAAGAATGAAATTAATATACATAAACTATTTAGCACAGTATGATGCCCAGGGAGTGTTCATTAAATGGTCACTGTTCATGTTATTGTTATGAAGCCATCAGTGCACACTCCAGCATAGACACTGTAGTGAGGTGGAATGTGGCAGGGCCTTTAGAACAACGCAGACCTGGTTTGAAATTCTGGTTCCATCGCTTCCTATTTATGTCGCCTTGGGAGAGTCTATTAATTTCTTTGAGTTTCAGTCTCCCTCTGTAAGAAGACATCAATAACACCTACCTTGTCAACAGGATAGAGTCCTGGGCCCAAGCATATAGAAGGTGCTCAGGAAATATTAGCTGCCATCAATACAGAATCATCATCCTCTTTCCAGCATCCTTTACCTTTTTTGTTTGGTACTTATACTGAGAGAAGAAAGTTTGCTCAAAGTGATTTACTTTGGGGGAGCTATTGATTTTCTCAAGCCAGTGGCCTCTTTGCTGTCCTGATTCTTCTTGCCATCTCTTCTACTTGACCTGGACGTCACCTTTGATTTTTTTGAGCCCTCCTTCCCTTTGGTTTTCTTGATTCTTTGATCCCCTGATATTTGTCCCTCCCTCTCCCTTTTGCTCTCCCCTTCCCTTCTTCCCAGACTCTTCATTCTCCCTGGCCTATTCCAGTGTCCTCTGACCCACATTCTACCTGCTCTCCCCCAGAGAAAGTCACCAAACTCGGTCTGTCCTTCCTCCCGATCCCAAAGGCATTATTATTCTCCTGGCCACTCAGACAAACATCAAATCCCAGATTCTTATCTTTTTATCTTTCCTCTCTTTCTGAATCCAGTCAATTGCCAAGCATCTGTGGTTTTTCCTTCAAAACATTTCTCACATGCACCTCCTTTTTCATCTTCCCTCTTGCCACTCAAGACCAAAATCAACTCAGGTCTGGTCTCATTTAAATGGCTAATTCCAATCCAGCCTGAATATTGCAGACTTCCTAAAAAGATCACTTTAAGAATGCCAAATAGTATCCTTCCACCACCCTCCCTTCTCCATTCAAAACCCTATTAAGTCCTTTTCCTTCTTACAGTAGGTTCAAGGGCATTCAAGGCCTTCTGTGTATGATTTTCTAGATTTGACTTTCCATCAGGCCCCAACCCAGACTCTCCATTCCATACATGCTTTATCCGTGTCCATCTCCTCTCTTTTCTATTTGTAGCCTCCTCTGCTTGGAGGCTCCTCCATGTCCTCTCCTATTCAAATTTGATCCATCCTTCAACGCCTGGCTCAAAACTCAACTCCTTCCTGAAGCCTTCCCTGACCACTCCAATAGACAGAGATTACTTTCTCTGAGTTCCCTTTGATGACGTTGGGGGCGGGGGGGGGTTGGGGATGAAGAGCTGGCTGGCTGAGGGATTGATTAATGCCTGCTGCCCCCCAATCTGTGCCTTCAACTCGATCTGGAGGGCAGAGACAATATTTCCCCCATCCTCCTGGATGACACAGTATAGGGGTTTGGAGTTGAACAGATTTGTGTTCAAATCCTAATCTATCACTTTCCCACTAGTTGGAAGGCCTTAGCAAGCGACCCAGCCTCTTCAAGTCACTTTCCTCATCTGAAAAACTGGGGTCATAATAAAGCCCTCATAGAACTGTGAAGATTAAATTATAAAATATGCAAGCAATGTTACACAGTGCCTGGCACACAGCCCACAGTCAATAAAAGGTAGAGATTATAGTTCCTGGAACCCCGTGCAATCTAAACGTTACTTATGCAGCCCTGCTCATTTGCATAACCAAATAGTAATTTACGGAGACTGTGATATTTTACTCTAGGTATATATGCTTCCAAAACAGCTCTCTTTTTCCAACTTTCCATTCTTACAAACAGCACCACTGTTCCAAGGCTCCCAGGCTCAAACCTTGGCAATGTGCTCAGCATTTTCTGCTTGTTCATGGGCCAAACCTGTTGGCACTTAACCACAGGCTGTCTGTAACTGTTCTGAGAATATCTTAACTCCCCCCTGGGACTGTGAATGCTTTGAGAGCAGGAACTCAGATTTATACTGCCTTGGTATCTATTACACCAGCATAAAGCAGGGGCTCAATACATATTTGTTTTCTGAAAAGATTCTATCAACAAATTAATTTGCAGGAGCAGGTGTGAAAGAGGTATGACAACAATCTGAAAAAAGGATAAGATAGGCTATGATTATGTTTTATCCCCTCCTCTTTCTCTACTTCCTATTCATTCTTTAAGGCCCAAATCAATATCCTCCTCTCTGAGGTCTGCCATAAGCATTATTTCCATCCTTTCTTTTGTTTATACTACATATTTAATTACATAGGGATTTTATAAACTTTTTTAAAGTTAAAAATTGAAAAAAATTAAAATAATGTAGAAATGTATAAAGCGATAATAAAATTTTTTTCTCTTGTTCCCACTTCTCAAAGGTAACAACTGGGAACACTTTGGTGGGTTTCTGTTAGGTCTTTTCTGTTACACTGGGAATTAATATCCTGTACTAAGATAGAATATAAAAATTATTTTATTAAAATAATTGTGTCTTGGGGCTGGCCCGGTGGCGCACTGCTACAGTGCGCCGACTTGGGAGCGCAGCGGCCCTCCCACCGAGGGTTCGGATCCCACATACAGACCGGCCGCTCACTGGCTGAGCGAGGTGTGAGCGCAACACCGAGGGTTGCGATCCCGTTGCCGGTCCCAGTCCGGTATGGGCGCGACACTGAGGGTTGCGATCCGTTGCCGGTCACGAAAAAAGACAAAAAAAAAAAAAAATAATAATAATTGTGTCTCTCTTAGATTTTATGTGCCCCCAAATGGCCATTTTCTGGGGCAGGGGTGGGGAGAGACCAAAATAAATCCAAGATGTGAAATAAAGAAATAAACTTCAAATCTGTTTCATAGTACTTTGATAACTCTTATTACAGAATACTTATTACATTGTGCAACTTATGAATACATCTGTCTCTCAGCTAGCTTGTACATTAGGCAGCAAATGATATTAATTTTTATATACCCAATATCTAATCTGCACATAGTAAGTACTCAATAAATGTTTAGTAAAAATCTTCTATCCTTCTTAATATGTTTTATGACTTTATTAATTTACTGGCCCCAGATTGTGCAACTTATGAATACATCTGTCTCTCAGCTAGCTTGTACATTAGGCAGCAAATGATATTAATTTTTATATACCCAATATCTAATCTGCACATAGTAAGTACTCAATAAATGTTTAGTAAAAATCTTCTATCCTTCTTAATATGTTTTATGACTTTATTAATTTACTTTTAATAATAAACAGATTTATTTTGAGAAATTTGCAACTCACCTTTAAATAATTTAGTTCAGGAAACTGAACTAAACTCAGATAATTCAAGAAACTTTAGGGCTGGCCGGTTAGCTCAGTTGGTTAGAGCACAGCCTTGTGACACCAAGGTGAAAGATTCGGTTCCTAGTACTGGCCAGCAACCAAAAATAAACAAATAAATGAGCTCCTTGAAAAGGCAAGGGGAGAAAATGGAGTTTCCTGAGCCCAGTAGGACCCTGAGCCATGTAAGAGGGACCACTGACAGGAGCTATTGTCTTGGAAGGAAGTACCATGCCAGAAAATAAAAAATGCATCCCAGAATAGGGAAAAACCCCAAACTCTTTCTTCTCCTGCATGCCAGTCTCCTACCAGTGCCTCCCATTGGCCAAACCCACGTGAGCAGTGAGCCCAGCTGATCCAGTCCATGGAGGTTAGCTTCCTGGGGCATGGGGCAAACAAGGTCAGAGAACGAATGGGGGTGGGCAATTCAGGAAGCACAAAGTTATCCATTACCAACCACATCAGAGCTGAGTAATGTCAGTTCAGTTATTCTTCCATCTGGAGCATATATCGTTAAATTAGCTACTATCAGTGTTTTCCATGTGAGAAAGTATGAAAGTTGGGGAGAAAGAGAAATAATCAATGAATATAAGATATCCACAGTAGCTAAAGAACCTACCTTAGCAGGTGGTCATGAGGCTAAGCTAGTACTCATAGTCGTCTTCTTCCACTAGCTAGTCCATGTTCCCCTTGCCTCTGCCAACACATTGGCTAGAAGGGATTCTTTGCTTGGTGGGATGGACCCAAACCTTCAAGTCCACAGTATTCAAGCCACTAGTGGTCCTGTCTTTATTGCTTTGCCGTAGTTTTACATTGACAGTTACTGGGTATGTGAGTACTAAGAGGTACTCTGGTGAATCCACTGGGAACATAGTTCTCATTGCTCCTGTTGGTAGCAGCAACCTAATATCCACTTGATAATCAGGACCAATCACCCTAGTCAATATTGCAAACTCTTCTTCTGCCATTGGCTCAGTAGCATGAGGAGCCCAAAATAACCAGTGGGACGTCTCAGTTTCCAAATAAATAAAACCAATTTAATGTCTGTGTTCCTTGGAGGAAGCATCCACCTTTGGGAAATAGGACCTCCATCCCCACTGAACCCAGAGTTTCAGGGAAAAAAAGCAAAATTCTATAAACTTTTTTTTTTTGGCAGCTGGCCAGTGGTATGGGGATTGCAACCCTTGACCTTGGTGTTATAACACCACACTCTAATCAACTGAGCTAACCGGCCAGACCAAAGTCTATAAGTAAGTTATTGAGAATAAATGTAAGAAGGATCACTCCCACTTCCACCCTAGATCCTTATATTCTGGCCATGGAAAAGAGGGCACTGTATAGTGGTGACTTGTTTAAGGAATATACCACATCTTTTGACATCACCTCAACTTTTCAGGTTGTCATCTCCTAGAGGCATTCCCGGAATCAGCTGGCTGTGATTTACTAAGCTATGTCTGTGCCATCCGGAGTTTGTCTTAATTCGTGACATCTGCATTGGAAATTTTTGCTGGTGGCTTACCACTTCTCTGTGAAAGGGATATTTTGGTTTTTGGAGAACACCTTGCATTTTCATCACCAAAACCAAACAAAACCAAGAAAATCATAAACACTCTTATCCTGTAATTTTCTTTTTAGCTTATACAGGCAGACCCCACCTAGGATAGTTGATTTTTGCCATGCTACTTGATGCCTAATTACCACTCATCTCACTGCTCTCATTATTCCCCATATGGTGGAGAATGTGTCCACTATGTTTATTTCAGGAGTTTTCGTTTTTGCCATGCTACTTGATGCCTAATTACCACTCATCTCCCTGCTCTCATTATTCCCCATATGGTGGAGAATGTGTCCACTATGTTTATTTCAGGAGTTTTCACAGAGATGTTTTAAATCTGCTATTAAGAACAGTTGCTGGGCCGGCCCGGTGGCACACTCGGTAGAGTGCGGTGCTTGGGAGCACGGCGGCACTCCCGCCGAGGGTTCGGATCCCATATAGAGACCGGTCCACTCACTGGTTGAGCGCGGTGCAGGCGCGACACCGAGGGTTGCGATCCCATTGCCAGTTGCGGTATGGGCGCGACACTGAGGGTTGTGATCCCGTTACTGGTCACGAAAAAAGACAAAAAGGAAAAAAAAAAAAAGAATAGTTGCTAATGACGACCTGATAATTGTTTCTGCAGCATTCATCAAGTATGATATGCTCTGTAACATATCAACAAAGTGTCAACTGGGTCCTGTGCTGAAGTCAAGAAAAAAAAGATAATGGCCCCTAATGCTTCCCATTTCATATTTTGATCTTATATCTTAGATTAAACTGAGGGACAGTTTGGGATAAAAGAAAGAGTCTGATTTCATGTTCAAAATTATAGAAGTTGGGGCTGGCCGATTTCTCAGCTGGTTGGGCTGCCCCAAGGTCAAGGGTTCAGATCCGCATACTGGCTGGCTGGCCCCCACCAAGGAAATTGTAGGAGAAACACCCTTATTGGAATAATCATCTCTATGCATTTAAATAAGTATCTATTTCTTTTTTTTGTTTGTTTAATTTTTATTTTGTCAATATACACTGTATATGATTATTATGGCCCATCACCGACACCTCCCTCCCTCCTCCCTCTCTCCCCTCCCCCCCAAGAATG
>NW_007732763.1:83026-84817 GCF_000696425.1 Galeopterus variegatus
GAAGAGTGCTGCAATGAACATTGGGAAACAGGTATACCTTCGACTTGATGATTTCCATTCCTTTGGGTATATTCCCAGTAGTGGGATAGCTGGATCGTATGGTAGATCTATCTTCAGCTGTTAATAAGTATCTATTTCTTAGGGCAAATCTCTACAATGATTTGTAGTCTAAGAGCTTGGACTTCAAAATCAGATAGCTTTGGGTTCTAAACCTTAATTCACCACTTATGTGACTTGGGCAGATTATTTAACCTCTTTGAGCCTCACTTTCTCCTTCTCTGTAAAGTCGGCATAATTATACTCCTTTCTCCTATACTTAAAGGCTTACATAGAGCTTGGCATGTAAGTCCTTAAAAAATGCCAGTAATTGTGATTTGTAGTAGTTATTATGCACTAGGCATTGTAGGTGTGGGCTCTAGGATGTAAAATTTTTTTTGGTGGCTGGCCAGAACTGGGATGCGAATCCTTGACCTTGGTGTTACAACACTAGGCTCATAACCAACTGAGCTAACTAGCCAGCATGGGCTCTAAGATGAATGAAAGATTTCAGAAGTCGTTGCTTGTAATAGGGAAGTTTACCAAGAGGAAAAGATTCCAACTTAAGTTTTCTTCAGATTGTTGTTTTAGAAGTTTGCCCACCCCCCCAAAAAAGACTTGATAAACTTTAAGAAAGCAAACACAATTGCTTAATTTGAGCTTTATCATAACAACTTAATATTAAAATAGTTTTGGAATAAATTGGTTTGTTTAGGTCAACTTAATGTACATAGAAATTCTTTTTTTATGGATTGTAAGTGTATTTTGTGGGACACTGAAACCATTGTATAATCACTTAATTCAATATAATTATGCCAAATTTTACAGAACTAGAGGCCAAAATTTACCAGCTATATAATTTTAGGGGTTTACGGCTAAATCTTTGTCTTTAAATCCCTAAATCAGTCACACCTATGGTGTAATGGTTAAAAATTTAGGCTCTGAGTCACACTACCTGGGTTAACCTTGAGCAAGTGACTCAACATCCTTGTGCTTTTATCTTCTCAGTTGTAAAATAGGAATAACAGTACTAGCCTCATAAAACTGTTGTGAGAATTAAATAAACTAAAAACATGTAGATGTTGGCTATCATTCGTCATTATTTCTGGGATTCCAAGTTTCTAGTAAGGAACGCTTTATGGAGAGAAGTAGGAAGAGCCTGTCCAATCAAAAGAAGTATGTCAGAGTCACAAGTGCCCTAGTGAGCTTGTCTCAGGGAAATCTCTAATTGCACAGGTAGTGAACTGCTATCTCAAGAAATGCAGACCAACCATGCAGATAAGGTATCCATTTTATGCACATCTTCCCTACAGGTTAGGGACAAACCTAGTGAGTCAGCTTACTTCCTAGAATTCACTCAACCAGTTCCTGTCTCTGAGCCCCTGTACTTGCTGCTCCTTTTCTCCAAAGAATTCTCCAGAATACTTTTCTCTAGTATTTTCCATTCTGGCTTCTTCTTCCCGATTACAATCCCCTCAGAGAGACCTTCCTGGACCATCCTGCCTAAGGTATCCACCCCTTCCCACTCTATCACAGTATCTTGTTTTATCATCTTTTTAAGACTTATTTCTACCGTTTTTTTTCCTACCTTATTTCAACCTTATTTTCTACCCTTGTTTTTTGTTTTTGTTTTTGTTTTTTGTCTTTTTCCGTGTCCGGCAACGGATCGCAACCCTCAGTGTTGCCCCCCGTACCGGACCGGGACGGGCAACGGGATCGCAACCCTAGGTGTTGCTCCTGCGCCTCGCTCAGCCA
>NW_007732763.1:85223-88533 GCF_000696425.1 Galeopterus variegatus
GCACTATCCAGTGCGCCACCGGGCCGGCCCTCTACCCTTGTTTTATGTGGTCTTCCTCTGAATCCCCTATATAGAAAGTGCTCAAAATCAGGGCTGAGGTATATCTTGTTCGCTGTCTGCCTTAACACTCAGTACAATGCCTGGTATCTATTAGGAAGGTATTTAATACATATTTGTTGAATGAGTGAATGAATGCATATGTGAATGGAACAAGAGCTGGCCTTGAAGTAGTCGCCTTTGGTGGGTGTGTCTACCCTTGTTCTGACGGTGCAATCATCGCTTAAAAGTATTTTGGGGACCGACCCCGTGGCGCACTCGGGAGAGTGCAGCGGGTTCGGATCCTATATAGGGATGGCCAGTGCGCTCACTGGCTGAGCGCGGTGCAGGCAACACCAAGCCAAGGGTTGCAGTGCCCTTACTGGTCACAAAAAGGACAAAAAAATAAAAAAGTATTTTGGAACCTCATCTTTTAGAATTGACTTCAGGATCACTTTAAAAGTTACACAAGAAAATCAGATTCACTACTCTACAGTCACACCTAATTTTTTACTCAAAATCTTTCTCCTCAACTTTAGTTCTACCTTATTCACTAACTTTGGCTCTGATTTGTTTGCCAAAATTAAATTCATTCTCGAAATATAAATATTTGTCACCTGAGATAATAATCTAAAGGATAGACTTTAGGCTCTGAAGGGAGTTTGAAAAGAATTCAAAAACTTCTCATTCTGATATGTAAGTTCTGGAGCATTGTATTGATTTTAAAAGATTACAGTGGAACCTTATACACTGGGACAACAGTGTTTTCACCTTTGGATTGGTTTCTTATTTTAGTTACTTTTGAAATAGTTCCATTTCAGAGAATTCAATTTCTGGAAAAAAAAATTCAATGGTATTAGGTTAAAGAGCAACTCAGGATGTAAACAATTGGCTTCCTTCTCTTCTACAAATCACTCCAACCCAATACTTTGCTATTCTTCAAGCATCTCACACATCCTCACTAGGTTGTGCCCCTCTTCCTGTTCTCTCCTCTGACAGAATAGACCTTTTATCTTTCAACCCATTTCCTAGCAAAATTTTATTCTTTCTTCCAGGCCCAGCTCCAGCATTTGCCTTCTAGAACTCCCACCCCATGTAAACCTCCTTCAGAATTAATTCCATCATTCTCTGATCTCCCAAACCACCTAGACCTAAGCTCTAGGAGGGCGGGGGCCATGTCTGTCTTCTTCATGACTATATAGCCAGGACCTAGCAGTGTCTGTCACATGGTAGGTGCTCAAAATGTATTTGTTGAATGAATGAGTGCTACTCTATTCTATTATCTTGAATATGTTATTCAGTTATTTAAATGTCTTCTTCCCCTACAAGACTGTTAATTACTGCTATAGTGCGCCGATTGGGAAGCGTGGTGGCGCTCCCGCCGAGGGTTCGGATCCCACATACAGACCGGCTGCTCACTGGCTGAGCGAGGTGCGGGCGCAGCACCGAGGGTTGCAATCCCGTGGCCGGTCCCGGCCCGGTACGGGCGCGACACTGAGGGTTGCGATCCGTTGCCGGTCACGAAAAAAGACAAAAAGGAAAAAAAAATAAAATAAAAAAATATATATATATTTACTAAGTGCAATGGGCAAAACAAAATTAAGCAGACCTCATTTACTGTAGATCTTCTGAGAGGTTTTAGTACATCAATGTGAATTATGAATATATCCAGGAGAGGGATACATAATATACAGTGTTTACTAAGTTTACCTCACCCCGAACACCTAGTAATATTTCAAGGAATCCAGTTGGCTCAGTTTACACAGGTAGGTATAATGTTAATTAATGGCTAGAAGAGAACAAGATCATCCTAGCCAACTTACTAGTTAAGTTTTTCTGAAGATGAGGGCATTTGTTTTTTGCGTGTTTTTTGGCGGCTTGCTGGTAGGCGGATCCAAACCCATGACCTTGGTGTTGTAAGACTGCACTCTAACCAACAGAAGGAAGAGGACATTTGAAACAATTTTTTTTTTTTTTTTTAAAAAAGACTGTTAATTTACAGTGAGGATCATGGTCTCAATCTTTTATCTCTCTAAGGCATGAAGAGGGCAGGGGTGGTCCTGGGCCCAGAAGGTAGCATTTATCTTGTTAATATTCCGAAGTCTGCTCTCAGATCAGACAGCATCACAGTGGATTTCTTGTTTTGTTGTTATCTTCTCTCTGAGCCCAAACAAAGCTTCTGATGGTAAAAGAGGGGCCCTGGGTTCTGAAGATTATCCCCCTCCTAGACCCCAAGCCTGGGCCTGACTGACTGAGTCCAGATGTGGTGTCCCTTGGGTCTAGGTGTCTCCAACTCGAATGTGAACTCCCTTCTCTCCCTAGGCTCCTCTGGCTGCTGTTGCCTTCCCCCACCCTGCTCCGATCTCTTCTCCCTTTATAGCACCAGAATGATCTCTCCAATTCAAATGCCTAAAGAGCCAGGCTGGTAAATGCCTCAGGAGTTAGAAGCAGTGCCATCTAATGGTGGAAGCTAATTATTGCTTGGAGGAGTATGAGCCCAGGGTTCCTAGAACATCTGATGTTTCAAGAAAAACTAGAAATCCAGAATTTTTTTTTAAAAATGTCAGATTTCCCAAAGCTTAAGTACTGAAAACTAATTCAATTTTTTTAATTAGGTAGGCAAATTAAAAGCTATGCACAGGCCAAAAATGGCCTATGAGCCGCTGATTTCCTTCTCTCCTCTAGGTCTCTGACCATGTCATCTCCTTGTTCCGCATTGGCACTCTGTTTCCCTACTTGAACATCAAGACTCAGACTACATTTTGGCCTCATCTCCTCCCATTTTCCAGCCTGCCCCACCCAAATCTAGGTCATATCACAAGACTTGCCATTCCAGGGACCCATGCCAAGTTTTGTAATACTTCAATGTCTCTGCATGTGCTGTTCCTGTTTATATTCATTGAGCCAACAAATGTTTATTGATCAGCCAAACCACCCTAGCACTGTGCTTTGTGCTGGGGACATAACCATAATCAGCAGAGGTAAAGTTCCTGCCCTCATAGAGCTTATGTTCAAGTTGCAGAGATGGAGGCCACTCAAACAATCATGCAAAGAAGTAAATTTAAAGTGAATGTGATGTGTTAGGAAGTCGCCATGAAAGCATATAACTACCGGAGCTAACCTGACCTATCCTGGGGATCTGGGAAGACTTCCCTGAAGAAATGACATTTGAATATATCTGAAGGATGTATAGGAATTATACAGTAGCTAAAGAAAAGAGGCTGTGGAAACGGGGGGGGGGGGGATTAGAGGGGGGGAAGCAGTGATTGGAATT
>NW_007732763.1:89451-125318 GCF_000696425.1 Galeopterus variegatus
TTTTTCCGTGTCCGGCAACGGATCGCAACCCTCAGTGTTGCCCCCCGTACCGGACCGGGACCGGCAACGGGATCGCAACCGTTGGTGTTGCTCCTGCGCCTCGCTCAGCCAGTGAGCGGGAACCGGTCTGTATGCGGGATCCGAACCCTCGGGCGGGAGCGCCGCCGCGCTTCCCAACCGGTGCACTATCCAGTGCGCCACCGGGCCGGCCCTCTACCCTTGTTTTATGTGGTCTTCCTCTGAATCCCCTATATAGAAAGTGCTCAAAATCAGGGCTGAGGTATATCTTGTTCGCTGTCTGCCTTAACACTCAGTACAATGCCTGGTATCTATTAGGAAGGTATTTAATACATATTTGTTGAATGAGTGAATGAATGCATATGTGAATGGAACAAGAGCTGGCCTTGAAGTAGTCGCCTTTGGTGGGTGTGTCTACCCTTGTTCTGACGGTGCAATCATCGCTTAAAAGTATTTTGGGGACCGACCCCGTGGCGCACTCGGGAGAGTGCAGCGGGTTCGGATCCTATATAGGGATGGCCAGTGCGCTCACTGGCTGAGCGCGGTGCAGGCAACACCAAGCCAAGGGTTGCAGTGCCCTTACTGGTCACAAAAAGGACAAAAAAATAAAAAAGTATTTTGGAACCTCATCTTTTAGAATTGACTTCAGGATCACTTTAAAAGTTACACAAGAAAATCAGATTCACTACTCTACAGTCACACCTAATTTTTTACTCAAAATCTTTCTCCTCAACTTTAGTTCTACCTTATTCACTAACTTTGGCTCTGATTTGTTTGCCAAAATTAAATTCATTCTCGAAATATAAATATTTGTCACCTGAGATAATAATCTAAAGGATAGACTTTAGGCTCTGAAGGGAGTTTGAAAAGAATTCAAAAACTTCTCATTCTGATATGTAAGTTCTGGAGCATTGTATTGATTTTAAAAGATTACAGTGGAACCTTATACACTGGGACAACAGTGTTTTCACCTTTGGATTGGTTTCTTATTTTAGTTACTTTTGAAATAGTTCCATTTCAGAGAATTCAATTTCTGGAAAAAAAAATTCAATGGTATTAGGTTAAAGAGCAACTCAGGATGTAAACAATTGGCTTCCTTCTCTTCTACAAATCACTCCAACCCAATACTTTGCTATTCTTCAAGCATCTCACACATCCTCACTAGGTTGTGCCCCTCTTCCTGTTCTCTCCTCTGACAGAATAGACCTTTTATCTTTCAACCCATTTCCTAGCAAAATTTTATTCTTTCTTCCAGGCCCAGCTCCAGCATTTGCCTTCTAGAACTCCCACCCCATGTAAACCTCCTTCAGAATTAATTCCATCATTCTCTGATCTCCCAAACCACCTAGACCTAAGCTCTAGGAGGGCGGGGGCCATGTCTGTCTTCTTCATGACTATATAGCCAGGACCTAGCAGTGTCTGTCACATGGTAGGTGCTCAAAATGTATTTGTTGAATGAATGAGTGCTACTCTATTCTATTATCTTGAATATGTTATTCAGTTATTTAAATGTCTTCTTCCCCTACAAGACTGTTAATTACTGCTATAGTGCGCCGATTGGGAAGCGTGGTGGCGCTCCCGCCGAGGGTTCGGATCCCACATACAGACCGGCTGCTCACTGGCTGAGCGAGGTGCGGGCGCAGCACCGAGGGTTGCAATCCCGTGGCCGGTCCCGGCCCGGTACGGGCGCGACACTGAGGGTTGCGATCCATTGCCGGTCACGAAAAAAGACAAAAAGGAAAAAAAAAAAAAAACTGTTAATTTACAGTGAGGATCATGGTCTCAATCTTTTATCTCTCTAAGGCATGAAGAGGGCAGGGGTGGTCCTGGGCCCAGAAGGTAGCATTTATCTTGTTAATATTCCGAAGTCTGCTCTCAGATCAGACAGCATCACAGTGGATTTCTTGTTTTGTTGTTATCTTCTCTCTGAGCCCAAACAAAGCTTCTGATGGTAAAAGAGGGGCCCTGGGTTCTGAAGATTATCCCCCTCCTAGACCCCAAGCCTGGGCCTGACTGACTGAGTCCAGATGTGGTGTCCCTTGGGTCTAGGTGTCTCCAACTCGAATGTGAACTCCCTTCTCTCCCTAGGCTCCTCTGGCTGCTGTTGCCTTCCCCCACCCTGCTCCGATCTCTTCTCCCTTTATAGCACCAGAATGATCTCTCCAATTCAAATGCCTAAAGAGCCAGGCTGGTAAATGCCTCAGGAGTTAGAAGCAGTGCCATCTAATGGTGGAAGCTAATTATTGCTTGGAGGAGTATGAGCCCAGGGTTCCTAGAACATCTGATGTTTCAAGAAAAACTAGAAATCCAGAATTTTTTTTTAAAAATGTCAGATTTCCCAAAGCTTAAGTACTGAAAACTAATTCAATTTTTTTAATTAGGTAGGCAAATTAAAAGCTATGCACAGGCCAAAAATGGCCTATGAGCCGCTGATTTCCTTCTCTCCTCTAGGTCTCTGACCATGTCATCTCCTTGTTCCGCATTGGCACTCTGTTTCCCTACTTGAACATCAAGACTCAGACTACATTTTGGCCTCATCTCCTCCCATTTTCCAGCCTGCCCCACCCAAATCTAGGTCATATCACAAGACTTGCCATTCCAGGGACCCATGCCAAGTTTTGTAATACTTCAATGTCTCTGCATGTGCTGTTCCTGTTTATATTCATTGAGCCAACAAATGTTTATTGATCAGCCAAACCACCCTAGCACTGTGCTTTGTGCTGGGGACATAACCATAATCAGCAGAGGTAAAGTTCCTGCCCTCATAGAGCTTATGTTCAAGTTGCAGAGATGGAGGCCACTCAAACAATCATGCAAAGAAGTAAATTTAAAGTGAATGTGATGTGTTAGGAAGTCGCCATGAAAGCATATAACTACCGGAGCTAACCTGACCTATCCTGGGGATCTGGGAAGACTTCCCTGAAGAAATGACATTTGAATATATCTGAAGGATGTATAGGAATTATACAGTAGCTAAAGAAAAGAGGCTGTGGAAACGGGGGGGGGGTGGATTAGAGGGAGGGAAGCAGTGATTGGAATTTTAGGCTAAGAAACCAGAATGTGTGTGGTCTCGGGGAGGCAGGAGTTTGGCTTATTTGAGGAGCTGAAAAAGGCCCGGGGGGGTGGTGTTGCTGAGGAACTGCAGAGGAGAATAGCGTGAGATGAGGTAAGAAAGCCAGGTGAAGACAGCCATGCAGGCAGGGTGGGGTCAGATGTGTTAAGGATTCTGGCCTTTATCCTCATGGCAACGGGAAGCCACTGCAAAGGTTAAATGAGATGTGTGTGTGTGTGTGTGTGTGTGTGTGTATGTGTGTGTGTGTGTGTGTGTGTAAGAGAGAACAAGGGAGACGGACAGACAGACATGACCAGATTTGCATTTTGAAAATAGTATGCTGACTTCTGGGGTCAGACTAGAGAAGGGATGCGGGAGTGGAAGTGGGGGACTAGTTCAGAGGTGACAGAAGTTCAGGTGAGGCATTATGGCACCTCAGTTGGAGGCAGAGGCAGTGGAGACAGATGTGGATGGGATTTACAATATTATACAGTAAACAACAATAGAATTTATGGTTTAGGGGCCGGCCCGGTGGCGCACTGCTACAGTGCGCCGCTTGGGAGCGCGGCAGCACTCCCGCCGAGGGTTCGGATCCCACATGCAGACCGGCAGCTCACTGGCTGAGTGAGGTGCGGGCGCAACACCAAGGGTTGCGATCCTGTTGCCGGTCACAAAAAAAGACAAAAAGGAAAAAAAAAAAAAGAATTTATGGTTTGTATATGGTGGGCAACTCAGGATGTAAACAATTTGCTTCCTTCTCTTCTACAAATCACTCCAACCCAATACTTTGCTATTCCTCAAGCATCTCACACATCCTCGCTAGGTTGTGCCCCTCTTCCTGTTCTGTCCTCTGACAGAATAGACCTTTTATCTTTCAACCCATTTCCTAGCAAATTGAGCAGTGAGACAGTGGATAGAAGTTAGGACAACTCTCAGATTTCCACCTTGTGCAATGAGCTGTGCTGTTCCCTAAGATATGGGACACTGAGGAGGACCAGGTCAGTGGTGAAGGGAAAGGGCAGAGTGGGAGTTTACTTCACAGCCACTTATTGAGTCAACGTACATTTACAGAATGCCTACTCTGTTCCAGCCTTGGTCTATACAAAGATAGAAATGGCTCCTGACCACAAGCAGCTCACTTTCTGGTTAGTAGGACAGGCAGAAAAAAAGATAATTATAATCCAACTATCACACAGGCCTCAATGGCCTTTGGATTCATGAACATAAATATGAATCATCCAAGAGTCCTGTTCTTGCCCCTCCAGAGGTCCCTTCAAGTATTTCTGGGATGCTTCTAGGGACTTTTCAGAAGTGGCTGTCAGACAAAGCAGTGGGGCCATAGTCACTGGGCACATCAGCTGTGCTCTGACCCCCTCTGCCCCTGCACACTGCCCTTACCAAATGGGCTACTGTGGGAATGGTAAGGGCAGCACCGGGACGAAAATAAGGGAGGCAGGCATGGGCAGGGCCCTGAAAGTGAGTGCCTCCTTAAGTTTTGCTGATGTTCCTGAGGTGCTCAGCAGGCCTGGAAAGAGTAAAGGCTCCACGAAAGAGGAGCTACATTATGTCACATGGGCATTGAGCAGCACTGTTAGTGCCTGTGGTTTGAGTTCTATTGGGGACATGTTGAGATTGAAGGGCCTCTGAGACATCCAAATGCGGATGTCAGGGATACAATTGACTGTCTGGACTTGGAACTCAGAAGTTTGAGCTAGAAATCTAAATTCCAGAGCTGTGAACATGGAGGAGGGAATATAGGGGATCAAACTCTGCTGAACTCCCAACATTTAAATGCCCTGCCCACTGCACCTGGCCACTTCCCAAAGACCTTAACTCATCTGGGCAATTGGTCAGTCACTACCTCCTGTGCATTCCCATAGCTCTTTGTATAGTCCTGTATTACAACACTTTTTGGGCTACATGCCAACTTGGCTTATATATTTGTCTCCTTTACTAAACAGTAAGCTCCTTCAGAGCAAGGACTCTCTCTTACTCAGTGTTGAATTTTGGTCTCCCTGTCTTTTTCCCCCTCCCTCCAAATATTTAGTACCAAGTACGTGTTTAAGATTGAACAGATGAACTTCACTCTTGGAAGACAAACTCTCCTGCCCAGGGCTGGAGCCCTTTCTCTCCCAGGAACTGGCTGCGATGCAAGGGAGGTAGATGGGGCCTATAGATTTCCCATCTGTGGAGATCACACAAGTCAGACAGCTACAGGCAAACTTCAATACTTCCAGCCACTCCTTTAGGGACTCATGTGAAAGTGAAAGTCTGCAGTAAGGCACTCAATAAATGTGTGTAGTAATAATAACAGTGGCCACTAGGGCTTACCAAGCACCTACCAATTGCCAGCCCCTGTACTAAGGGCTATAGAGACACTATCTCTTTTAGCCCTGTCTTCGTCTGTTTTGTGTTGCTATAAAAGAACACCACAGACTAGGTAATTTATGAAGAAAAGAAATTTATTTGGCTCATGGTTCTGGAAGCTGGGAAGTCCAAGGGAATGGTGCTGGCATCTGGCAAGTGCCTTCTTGCTGCGTCCTCCCAGGCAAAAAGGCAGAAGGGCAAGAGTACATGCACGAAAAAGGAAAGGCGGTCAAACTTTTATGGCAAACCCACACCCTTTTATCAGAAACCCACTCCCAAGATAACTAAACCACTCCTGCAATAATGGCATTAGTGACCTCTTAAAGTTCCACCTCTAAGCACTGTTCGATTGGGGATTAAGTTTCTAACACATGAACTTTGGGAGACACATTCAAACCATAGCAAACCCTAACAGCCTTGAGGCAAGAATTGTTATTACTGCTGCTATATCAAGGAGAAAGAAGTGGAAGCCGAGCAAAGTTAAGTAATATGCTCATTCACCTAGCAAGAAAGAGGCAAGTCCGAACTCTGTCTAAATCAGTATGCTCTTAATTGCTGCTGCATCCTACACCATAGTAACCGGATTAAGGGAGGAAATACAGTAGAAGAAACTTTATCTTTTTAGAGCCTCCCCCTCTCCAAAACATGTCTAACTATAGCCAGTGAAAATCATTAGAGAGCAGGATTTTCAGATCCACAGTCAACATAAAGCACCCAAAAATCTTCATTAGCTCAATCAGATTTCCTTTCCATTAAGAAAAAAAAAAATCAGATATTAAAGGACATAATAATAATTACTTCTGCTAATAAACCCTACTGTCAGGGGGTTTACACTGGTTTTTGTAATTGTTCACAACAAGCCTGCAAAGTAGGTGTCATTACCCCCACTTTATAGAAGGTTCAGAGAGGTGGTTGTTTTCCTACAAAGTGAGAAAACCCAGAGCATTGCTGGGTTTGAATATGCCTCACTCCAAAATTAGTCTTTTTGCAGGGGCAGTGGGGTGGCTGGCTGGTATAGGGATTCAAACCCTTGACCATGGTGTTACACCATCATGTTCTCTCTCTCTTTTTCTTAACAGAAACATTATTGATTATATATATCTGTAGGGTGCAGATTTGAATATCAATACATGTGTACAAAATGTGGTGATCAAATCAGGATAATTAGTATATTCACGTTTCAAACGTAATCAATCTTTGTGACCCTTAACTAATTTCTTGCTAGCCTCCCTCCCCCTCCCCCTTTCCCACCTCTAATAACCACAGTTCTGTGTTCTGTTCTTTTTAAAAGTTCACTGTATTATTGCAATTGTTTCTTTCTTTTTTCTTTCCGAATGAGCCAACCAGCCAGCCTCTTAAGTTTGTCTTTTCACAAAGCTGTTAGGTGAACCCATACTTCAGGTGAACCCAGGGCAGCATACTGTGGTCAACACAAAATGAACTCAACTTCTAGGCTTTCAGGGCAGGAATTACTCTTCCCTGCCCCCAGGTAAGGGTCCTACAATGTAAGGCTACTGCATCACTTACTTGGTAAGTACACTACAGCTTCAACAACTCCTGGCCTCAGAGACTATCTTTTGGATTCTCAGCAGGAAGAAGAGTTCATACCTCCCTCTCAATCCCTTTCAAAGAAAGCAAGTAAAGGTCTGGCAGCCACCTAGAAAGACTGTTTTTTTCTTTAGTGTTATTGTTGTTGTTGCTATTGTAGTATATATTTAAGGTGCACAATATGTTTTGATATACATATGCCATAACTATTGATTCTAGTCTAGAAAACATACAGACACCACTACCCAACTCCTCAGACATGTCTTTATCAAAGTTTTATTAGCCTCCGTTCAAGGTACCTCTACCGGGGCATCCCATTACAGAGCAAGGACACTTCAGCCATTTGTAACACCATCACCCAAGCAGGATTTTCAAGGACGGCAGGAGAAATGAGTTGCAAGGGAAGCTATAAATCCTCCTTGCTCCTTTTCCCTGCCTCATGCAGTTGCTCTCTTAACTCACCTATCCCTTCATGGTCATAAATTGGATTACTCCCACTCCCCAAATGCATCTCTCCCATTCTCATCTCTGCTCATTTATTCAAACTTCCCTTTACCTGGAACTAGTTCTCCCTTGACTGAAATGTATCTTCTGCTTTGAATTTCAATAGCACTTAATTTTCATTCATCTTTTGGCACTTGTCACATTACATTCTTCATTACAATTATTCAAAAACATTCTTTTCCCTACTTGACTATAAGATGTGGACAAGGGTCACTTCTTTTTTTTTTTTTTTTTTTAAAGATGACGGGTAAGGGGATCTTAACCCTTGGCTTAGTGTTGTAAGCACCACACTCTCCCAAGTGAGCCACGGGCGGCCCTAAGGGTTACTTCTAATGTGACCTCAAAGTAAAGTACTGCAGCATTGGAGATTTTATATATGCATTTATACATATGTAAACAATATATTATAACATAATAAGCGTAATAATATTAATAACATATTAGTTTATATTAAATATAATTTTTATGTAAAATTTATGTAGATATTTGTGTTTCGTTCTCACTTCTGTGAGTAATTTGGTAATTTCTCTCCAGGAGGCAGGAGGACTAGCATTCGCATCAGTAATATAAGGAGCCATCCTCCTTATGCAAGCACCACGGATTAAGGACCCGGCGTCTAGCTCACTTTTTGCGGAAGAAACACTTAAGGCAGCAGAAAGCAGTAGAATATGTGAAAAGAGCTAAAATGCTGCTTCATTTAAAAAGACTTCTCCAGGCTGACAATACCAAGGTCAAGAGTTCGGATCCCCATACCAGCCAGCCACAAAAAAAAAAAAAAAAAGATTTCTCTAAACAACAATGGCTGGCGTTTTAGAACCTACTATATTGGAAATCTTGGGATTCGACTTGTTGGTTCCCTGCTTTGGTCTGGGGCCCTTTTCTTTGCTACGGTTCAGGTCACCATCCGAAGCCTTCCGTCTTCCCACGGAGCCGTCCTTCCTCTCCCTCCAGCCCTCCCCTTCCCCGTCGCCACCACTCCCCCCTGCGTCATACTCTATCTACCTCAGGCTTCCCCTCTTGTCCCTGCGCTGAGCTCGGTCTCTTCCCCCTCCCTCATCAGGCAGTCTCCCTCCCTCCTTCCTTGCTTCCTGCTCAGACGGCCTCAATACCCTCCCCTTACCCCTCCCGCACTCTCCACGCCGCTCTCCCTTTATTTCCTTACTTCGGTGACCGATCCCCTAACTCCACTCCCCACCCCCACTCCCGTGAGCACAGCTCCCAACCGGAGCTCAGCTGTTGGAGGGGGCGTGACCCGCGAGTAAGTGGTCCCCCGCCCCACACTCCGCGGGCCCGCGCTCAGACAAAGACATTCCACAGCCCCCGCCCCCTCTGCGCGCGGGCCAGAAGGGGGAGGAGACACGTGTCCCGCTAGCGCGGAGTCACGTGGAAAAGGAAACGAACAAACGCCGCGGCCACCTGCGCACGCGCACCAAGCTCTGGCCTGGCCGGCTCGGAGGGAAAAGGCGAGCCGGGAGGCGACTTATTCAGGCTCCGGGGCGGTGCGCAGGCGCCGTGGGCCGACGGGGGACTTTGTTCTCCGCGGAGAAACTTAAGGGCGGTGCCGGTGGGTCGGTTGCGCACGCGCGCCGCCTCATTTCCGGTGCTCGCTCTCGCTGCGTCGGTCGGGTCCGCTTCGGTCGCTCTCGCTCCCGCTCTTCCACCCCCGCCAACTGCCGCTCGGGTCTCTGCCGCGCCGTTTCCTCGATCTCTCGATTGCGCACCCTCCTCGATGCAGCGCCGAGACGACCCCGCCGCTCGCATGAGCCGATCCTCGGGCCGCAGCGGCTCCATGGACCCCTCAGGTGCCCACCCCTCGGTGCGTCAGACACCGTCTCGGCAGCCACCGCTGCCTCACCGGTCCCGTGGAGGCGGAGGGGGGCCCCGGGGTGGCGCCCGGGCCTCGCCCGCCACGCAGCCGCCACCGTTGCTGCCGCCCTCGGCCACGGGTCCCGACGCGACGGTGGGCGGTCCAGCGCCGACCCCGCTGCTGCCCCCCTCAGCCACGGCCTCCGTCAAGATGGAGCCTGAGAACAAGCACCTGCCAGAACTCATGGCCGAGAAGGACTCGCTCGACCCGTCCTTCACT
Organism: Galeopterus variegatus; assembly: GCF_000696425.1. Lineage (NCBI taxonomy): Eukaryota > Metazoa > Chordata > Mammalia > Dermoptera > Cynocephalidae > Galeopterus > Galeopterus variegatus. The sequence goes on from NW_007732763.1 coordinate 99,027, forward strand.
CACGCCATGCAGCTGCTGACGGCAGGTAAGCGGGCCCCCCAGCTCCCGTGGGTCGCCCGGCCATCCGGGGACATGGGCGGCCGCGGCTTTGTTCCTTTCACTTCCCGGCTCCTCGAGACCGAGGCCGTAGGGGGCTCCCCTTGTCATCCTCCGGACCTTGGATCCCCCATTCCCACCCTGGCGAGGGGTGCGAGGGAAAATTTCTAGGCTGCAGCGGAGGCCAGGGGGCGATTCCGCGATCTCTTGGCGCAAGGATTTTGATGGGTAGTGCTGAGCTCTCCGCCGCCTTCCCGACCCTTCGAACGACCTCCTCTTGCAGCTTCCTCGAGCTCCGAGTGCTCAGATTTTTCCAGAAATGAACCTTCATCTCCCCCTTCCCCCAAAAGGAAAGACTTTTTGATCGCGGGTGGTGGTGAGCGCCTCAGCCGAGAATGTAGGAGGTGAAGACAGTCTGAGCGGGGAGGGACCGTGGGAGGGAGGGCTGGAATGCCCTGTCCAGCGCGCCGAGGTTGCTGGGTCGGACCGGAATTAGCGGTAACTGGAGCTGAAGTTGCTCCGAGGCAGGAGCGACTTGTGAGAATCCGAGCTTGAGGTTTTCCGAATCAGATTTTCGGCAGTTAAAATGAAAATTGATACAGAGTCGGAATGTTGTTTTGCTTTATTTTACCACGTGTTGTGTTCACCATCATTCAAGAAGGGGGAAAATAACTCTAGGGACAGTGAAATGGGACGTTAGAAGGAGGTAAGGGCCTCCAGGGGAGTTTGCGTGACGTTCCCCAACGAGATGGACAAAAATGAGAGAAGTTGCAAAACGCTTGTACTTGAAAGTCTTGATCTTTTTGTTGTTTTATTTTTTGCTAAGGCAGTGAAGGAGATTCGGAATGGTAGTCTTTGTTCTCTCTCTCTGTAGACTAGCGCTCCTTTCCTGATGAGCTCTGGCCAATCAACCTAGTCTCTGAAAAGCCGTTTGTCTGACCCTCGCTTCTAGTGGTAAACGTTGTTTTAGTAAATATTTCTTATGATACCTAAATTTTATTAAGCAAGTAAAAATTTACAGCCTTCAACACTGAATGAATAGTTGGACTCTTTGGCAAGGTTGGTATAATCGGCAGTTCATTATGAAAATGTTTTTCTCTTTGTTCTCTATTTCTCAACATTGGTAAGCATAATAGACAAAACACGTGGTGGTCAAGAATAAGAACATTTATTTTATTATTTATTACCGGTAAGGGGATCTTAACGCTTGACTTGGTGTTGTCAGCACCACGCTCACCCAGTGAGCAAACCGGCCATCCCTATATGGGATCCGAACCCGTGGCCTTGGTGTTATCAGCACCGCACTCTCCCGAGTGAGCCACAGGCCTGCCCTAGAATAAGAACATTTAGATAACTGCTTACATTTTCAAATCAGTGCTTTGCTGTTCTGTAACACGTTCATAATATTTGAAACGTTACAGTTCGGTGTTTTTCTGACAAGTTCTTTGAGGGCAAAGATTGCTGTTTATATTTTTTATACGGTTGTAGATCGCAAAGACCAGGTGTTTGGTTGAGTCTGAAGATATGTACGTGCAGATTCAGTAATGTCAGATTAAGTGGTAAAGGTTGACTTGGTAGTCTTATTTTTATTTCTTCGAATTTTTAATCAGATTAAATGCATAAGAATAAAATAAACTTTAGAGTTTTAAGGTGTTGGCTTTGGTTTGAAACCCTTAACTAGTTACCTGAAATTGGGAAAAGTTCTGAACCTCAGTAACCTCATCTGTAAGGTGGGATGGTGAATTGTGAAGATTAAATGATGTATAAAATCACTAGCACAGTTTCCCTTGACCTGTAATAATGAAATAAAACTTGTCACCACAGTTTTCTTCTGGTTGTAAATTCATGCTACTGAACAAGGTATGAAAATACAAGATATATCTTTGACTCTTTTGACCACATCGAATGCCCAGTGTGGTGTTCATCTTCTAAAAGTTGGTTTCTTAGGATAACCATCAAAAACTATTGATCCTTAAAGGTTACTTATAATTTTCACTGCCCTCTCACTGCCTAGCTTTTGTTACTAAGAGAGTGCTCTTTAATGTTTTTTTAACTTGGGCTTTTTTCGATGTCTTTTTTTTTAACCAAACTGAAAATTTTTTCTTTCTTTTTATAGCAGTTTTAGTTTTACAGAGAAATTGAGCAGAAAGCACAGATAGTGCTGAATTTTTAATTGGAGAAATGGGATTTGGGGCTCACTGAGAACAGAATTGGGAAATATGGACACTTAGCATGGATAAGTCTTGATATATGTTAGTCCTGGCTGTTAAGGTATCTTTGGATGATCTGAAGAAGGGATTGCAGTGACTTCACAACCTATTGTGAGGAATTGAGACTATGAGAAGATGGAACAATAGTATTTAAGCTCTGATAGAATACATGTAAGAAAAATATAGCTAACACTTATTGTGCCAGGCCCTGGTCTGAGCATTTACATTAAATTCATTAAATATTTAACCTTCATGATGACACATCTGACCTCAGTTACTCTTATTTATCCTCCCTTTTACAGATGAGGAAACCAAAGCATACAGATTAATAATTTCCCTAAGGTAATAAAATTAGTAAGCAACATAGCCATGATTTATTTGAAGTTAGTCTGAGTCTGAATCCACACATTTAACACCCTTCTCCTACCCCCAGTATGGTGCCTGCTACAAATTGTACTTTAAAAATAAGCTCGATTTGGACAAAATACTAAAAGAAAATCTATTTGAAAGTATCAGAGTGCTAACAGGGCAGTGAAGATAAGGAAGCCAAGATACAGAAGAAAAAGGAAATCCAGGAAGCAGAGCCTAGAACTTGGCACTGTGACTCCTCCTGGCACATATCTGCCCATTTCCCAAAAGCTGCCATGAGACCCAAAGCACTCTTCCTATACCACCCATATAGTTCTCCCTGTCCCTTTCCCAGATTTACTTTATTTTGCACTTAGAACCCAGGGCACCATTAGATTGTAATTATGAATTTGTGTGTTGATCACCCCTTCTCCTTAATGGCTAGAATGTCAGCTCCACTGGGGCAGGGGGGTTTTGTCTGCTTTGTTCTCACAAGAGATACAAGACACTGTATCTTGTGTGCCTTGAAGAGTGCAGCCCAAAGTGGCCTCAATAAATGTTTCATGAGTTCATCTTCATAATGTGATGAAAAAATATTGACAGAATTCTAAGATATGTAAGTTTTGAATATAGACTTCTATATTAACCAAATTGATTTTCAACTATGATGACAATTAGCATTTGCAGACATGCAGGGACTCAGTCAACCACCCATGTGTATTTTCTGGAAGAAAAATAATTCATCTTATTACATGTGTTAATATAGTTCTATAATAAACATAAAATGCTGCTAAATATGTCTGTGCTCTTTTTCTGCTTTCTACAATTAGGAAAATATAAGTTGGTATAAGTAAACATTTTTTATAGATAAACAATCTCCAGAAGATCTTGAAAGGATACTCAGAAATCCATGCTCCAAAAGCATACAGCAGAGACATTTTACAGACTCTCTTGAAACTTTGAAATAGTTAATTCCTTTATTTTATTTACAATATTCTATAGAAATATATTGAGACCTTCTCAATTCATTCTACAGGGCTAGCAAAACCTGCAATTAAAACTGGAAAGTGGAATTGCAAAGAAGTATAGACCAATCAAATATAAATATAAATGTTAGAAAAGAAATAAAAAATAAAGAAAAAGGAAACGTTAGGAAACAGGCAAAATTTATCTCTTTACAACAAAAGCATGGTTGTTTACATGGGAAAGTGATCAGAGATGTGGCTGATTACAAGGTAAATGTACAAATCAATAGGTTTCTGTAGAAGATATAAACAATAGCCCATTAGGAAAGAATTGGCAAAATTATCTTTTTTTTTTTTGGTCTTTCGTGACCGATAAGGGGATCACAACCCTTGGTGTGGTGTCACCCGCACCACGCTCAGCCAGTGAGCGCACCGGCCATTCCTATATAGGATCCGAACCCATGGCGGGAGCGTCGCTGCGCTTGCCGCACTCTCCCGAGTGTGCCACAGGGCCGGCCCCAAAATTATCTTTCTTAGAATAATGTAAAATGCCTTGGGATAAACACTAAAAATCAGTTCAAAGTGTATGTGTAAGCGCCGCACTCTGCCGAGTGTGCCACAGGGCCGGCCCCAAAATTATCTTTCTTAGAATAATGTAAAATGCCTTGGTGCCGCACTCTCCCGAGTGTGCCACAGGGCCGGCCCCAAAATTATCTTTCTTAGAATAATGTAAAATGCCTTGGGATAAACACTAAAAATCAGTTCAAAGTGTATGTGTGCATAATCATATGCAACAAAACTTAACCTTTGTAGAGCATATAATGAGTGCATTGAGGTCATTATCTTCACCCTCCTGGCCATCGTATGAGGCAGGAGGAATTTTTATCTCAATATTACAAATGGAGAATACTTGGTCATATGGTTTGTCAATGTAAGTAAAATTTTACTGAAGGTGATGAAGATCAGAATAAAATGAAACATGCCATGTTCTGGGGCCAGAGAGGGGGAACTAAGGTTATAAAGAAGAAAGTACTCAAACTGTTGATTTCTTGCATTTTCCAAGGTGATTCCAACTGGATTTATTTTTCAACTTTATAAGTTAATTATGAAGTGTCTAAAAGTAAATGATAATCAGTGAGTAAAAAAAATTTTCGAAAGACAGGAAAATAATGAAAACATGGTACATTGGCAATAATTAAGTCAAACAAGAAGTAGGGCTTGATAGGATATAAATTAGAAGGAATTATTACACATTGCTGGTGGAAGTGTGAATTAGTAAAATTGCTTTTGATAACAGTTTGGTGTTTCATCTGAAAGCTAAACATTAAAATTTCCTAAAATTCAGCAACACCATTCCTGTGAATGTGCCCAAAGAAACTTTTGCACATGAACACCTCATTCTTAAAGTGGTGCACCTGGTTCACAAAATGGTGCGGCTTGTTTCACCATTTGCTGGATAATGTGACAGATTTACAAAATTAAATATTTATACAGCAACGAAAATGGAGGGATTCAGCTACACGCAACAACATTGAAATCTAACATTACGGTGAAAAAGTAAGTCCCAGAAGACTACATACAGTACAGTACTATTTTTATAGAACAAATACTAGCAAGATGAAGCAAAATATTATTAAGCATACATATATCTGTGATAAAGCAGTTTGGTATTTTTCTGAAAACAAATGTGCTTACCATACGACTCAGCTGTTTCATTCTTGGGCATTTATTTCACTCGAGTGAGAAATTAAAATTACAAAACCTGTACACAAATGTTCATAGCAGCTTTATTTGTAATAGCCAAAAACTGAGAACAAAGCAAATGCCTCAATAGGGTATAAGTTAAACTGTGGTACATCTATACCACGGAACTCTCAGCAATAAAAAGAAATGGAACTATTACTGATAAATGCAACAACTTGGATGGATCTCGAGATTTATGCTGAGTGAATAAAACAACCTCAAGATTATTTACTATATGATTCCATTAATATAACGTTCTTAGAAAAAAATAATAGAGGTGGAGAACAGATTAGTGGTTGCCAGCGGTGAAGGAAGGAGGTAACTGGCTGTAAAAGGATAGTATGAGGAATCCTTGTGATAGGACTGTTCTGTAATTTTGACTGTGGTTGTGGTCACACAAATCTGATTAAACTGCGTAAAACTAAACAAATAAAACACATAAAACTGGCAAAATCTCAATAAAGTCAGTGGATTGTATTAGTGTTAATTTTCTGGTTGTGATTTTATAGATAGGCAAAATGTTATGGGCAAAACTGGGTGAAGGGTATACAGGATCTGTCTGTATTATTTGTTACAACTGCTTATAAATCTACAATTTTCTCAGATTGTTTTTTTTTTAAAGCGCTAAGCTCGAAATTGTTCCCTAAGGGAAAGATCTAGGAGAACATTAGTCAATATGTCAAAACAGGGTTTGCCACTGTTCTGGAATGTGAGAATTGAATCCCTATAAAAGGGCTCTTAACTCAGGCTTTTGGGAGATTTTTTTTTTTTTCGAACCAGTACCCACCCTATCCCCATCCTTAGCCAATATTGTATGTGACATACTGTGAGTTCATATCTTTTTCTGGGGAGCTAGTCTGTAGCTTTCATCAAATTCTCAAAGGGGCCCATGACCCCCCAAAAAGTTTAAGAATCTAATAACAACAACAAAAGATTAAGAACCTATTGCTCTAGTACTCTTGCTTGAAAACAATAAACAATTTGATAAATAAAAGGAATGGAGGGGGTTTTTTTTTGTTTCTTTGTTTTTTAAAGATGACCAGTGAGGGGGGATCTTAACCCTTGATTTGGTGGTGTTAGCACCACACTCTCCCAAGTGAGCCACGGGCTGGCCCCGGAATGGAAGTTTTTGAAACACAAAGATGGTAAGCTTACTGACCTTAAGATTTTAAAAGATGGTACCAACATAAAAGATATGGGATAGAGAATTACAAATTCGAGAATGGTAAAGTTATTTGAATTGTTAAGGGAAGGTGGAAGTGTTAGTGGTACATTTCTTTCATTCATTGAAAAGTTTATAGGATGCCTGTTGTGTATCAGGCATTGTAGTAAGAATTGCAGGTACTCAGTGTAGTGTAGTGTAAAGAGTGCAGAAATTGTTAACAACAGGAGGAAGAATGCTGTGGTTAGAAGTATGAACCAGATGCATTGGGAGTCTAGAGGAGGGCATGACTCCTGACCTTTTGGAGCAGATATGCTGTGAATCTTGCCCTCCTAAAAACACTTTATCTCTGGATGCCTAAGTCAGAAAGTCTTCACCATTGTCTTATTTCTTATGCAGCCCTCAGTAGATGTTCAATTAATGAAATATATGTAGTAATCTGTTTTTAGTTAAGCCAGTGCAGTTGATAAAGTTTGTATATAATTTTTTCAAGTGTCTCTAGTATATTTTTGTGTTCATTAAATCTTTCTCTTTCTTTCTTTTTGTTTTGTTTTGTTTTGTTATTATCCCCCTTTTTAAAAGAAAGGTCACACACCAAACATGTAGCAGAACTGGGAGTCAAATCCAGGTCTGTCTAGCTTCAAAACCCATGCTCTTGGGCTGGCCCGGTGGCGCACTGCTACAGTGCGCTGCTTGGGAGCGCTGCGGCGCTCCCGCCGGGGGTTCGGATCCCACGTACAGACCGGTTCCCGCTCACTGGCTGAGCGAGGTGCGGGTGCAACACCGAGGGTTGCGATCCCGTTGCCGGTCCCGGTCCGGTCCGGGCGTGACACTGAGGGTTGCGATCTGTTGCTGGTCACGAAAAAAGACAAAAAGGAAAAAAAAAAAAACCATGCTCTTTGTTTGAGACATATCAAACAGTCCTCATCCTTGGGAACTTTATAGTCTGGTTATGATAAGACCAACCCCCCCCTCCACTCCCCCCAAAATGAAAGATTAGTTATAGTAAAACTATAAATGCCACAAGCTTAGTTGAATTTACTCTGACTCCTGTAAGGAGTGGCTTAGATTTAAATATCTGCTCTGTCACTAATTAGTTTTGTAATCTTCGACAAGTTACATAACTTTTCTGAGCTCAGATTTCTTCACCTGTTAAATGTCGGGATAATAATGATTATAAAGACAAAGTGAGATAATACAAAATTCCAGACACATAGGAGGCACTGGATAATATGATTATTGTGTCTGGCCGCGAAACAATTGGGTCGCCCCTCTGTATTGTTTACACCTCAGCTTTTCTTTCTTTGGCTCTTGGTACATCCACGTCTCCAGCGGCTCACACAAAGATCTCTTAAAGGAGTTAGTTTTTGCCTGAGGGTAAGCCATTTTTAGGAAGCTTCTCCTTGATTTTTTTCCCTTACTACAGCCTGCTTTGCCTCTCCAAGAGAAGTGAAGCCCAGGAGAGAAATACAGAGTTGAAAAAGAAAAGGAGGGCCGGCCCATGGCTCACTCGGGAGAGTGCGGTGCTGATGGCACCAAGGCCCCGGGTTCGGATCCATATAGGGATGGCCGGTTAGCTTGCTGGCTGAGCGTGGTGCTGACAACACCAAGTCAAGGGTTAAGATCCCCTTACCAGTCATCTTTTAAGAAAAAAGAAAAAAAGAAAAAGAAAAGGAAAAAAAGATTATCAGGGAACTGTACATCTTAGGTACCTGTAAACCTCTTGTTGCCTTTAGGCTGCATGATAGTGTCTGAGGGTATAAATTTTAGTTTCCCAAATTTTATACAATCAGCTCTTCCTTGTTTAAATAAAGTGCCCTCCCTTTTCACACCCTTTCCTCCCTCATTGAGAAGCAGAGGACAAGCATGAGGTCGGAAGTTAAAGAAAGCCTGGATTTTAATCCTTATTCTGGTACTTTAATAGCTTTGTGACCTAGGGATAGTTAATTAACCTCTGTGAGTTTCAGGTTCCTCAGTTGTAAGATTGTGATAGTACCAGCTAATTCACTAAGTTATTTTTGAGGGTAAATGAGGTAATGTTTGTGCAGCATTTGATATATAGTAGGCATTGAATAAAGGCCTCCACTTCCGAACCTGGAAGTTAACCCTTCTTAAAGGTTCAAGTTGCTTTTTAGTTTTTTGCTTTCTGGGCTGAACTACTCTGATTCTTTTATCTTTTCAACACTCAGTTTTATTTAAATGATCGTTCTCTGCATTCTCTAAAAATGCTTTCATATTCTTTAAAATAGTGTGAAAGAAATCAAAGGGATTCTGAGATCCGACTAATTCAGAATCTGACAGATCCATGTTATAGAAAGACCTTAAATTCATAAGGTCCATTACATAGCACATATAAACACACTTTCCTACTGTGTTCAGTTTTGCAGTCCTGTTGTCTGTAGGAGTAGAGCAGATGAACAGACTTTGAGTCTCATCTTCTTACACTAACCAACTAAGGTTTCTGGAAAGCAGTATCAAATACAGCTGAAAGGCCTAACCTATTCCCCTAATACAGAGGGGTGTAGATAAAACGAAGTATGTAATTTGTTCCACATTCTTACAAGCTCTTCAGTGATGTTTTCAGGTCAGATTTACTTTGTGTTCCAAGCAGTGAAACATAGGAGTGTGAAGAGCACTGTCATTTAAAGTTTTCTTCTCACAGGCATAAAGATTTAGTTAAGAGTATTTACAATCAATTAGCAGTTTTTGTTTTGTTTTTTTGTTGTTGGCTGGTCAGTACAGGGATCCAAACCCATGACCTTGGAGTTACAAGGCTGTGTGCTAACCAACTGAGCTAACTGGCCAGCCCCAAGCAGTTTTAATTGTCAGAAAACAAGGGAGTATGTGCTCAGCGAGCTCATTATACAGTATTAACATCTGAAATTAGGCTTTTTAATAAACAGGAGCCTCAGTTTGAAATTCTGAACTCTGTGAAGTCTGTCAGAGTCAAAGTAACTTTCCTTCATCTATGTACTTCACAGCTATACTTAGTCTAAACAGTTATTTTTAAAACTGTTAAGGGTGCAGAATGTATTTAAGATAGGGTATCTTTATATCTTAAACCAGGGGTTTTCAGAATGTGATCCCTAGACCAGCAGTGTCAACATCATCTAGTAACTTGTTGGAAATGCAAATTCCTAACACAAAACCTAGACTGGGTTTGGGGCCCAACAGTGTAGTTTAACAAGTTCTCCACGTGATTCTAATGCATGTTGAGGTTTGAGAACTCTTGCCTTAAAATTATAGGAGATAGAAACAAGATATGGGAATATTATATAGGAGAACATTCTGTGTTATTTAGAATGTTGTACTGATTTTAGGGAGTACTGTATAAATTTCTTTTTTTTGACTGTTCTCAGTGGACCACATAAGCTTTCAGATGCGGCTCATTCCTTGGACACTCTGCCCCATCTGTGTTGGAACTCCTGTTACAGCACTTCATTGCCACCCCCATAGACTGAGAACTCCAGTATATAAACAGTGGATTTGGGGACCATATCTGACTTGCTCTGTTGTATCTCTTGTGTGTTGCAAGATAGGTGCCTGGCCCTTAGTAAGATAATGGCCCTTAGTGCTTCATGACCATACCTGTATCTCTCCCTTCATCTGCCTCTTCATAGGAAGCACTCAGACACTTGCAGTCATTGAGTAAATAAATGAAGTTCCTTAATGATAGGAAATCTTTTTGGATGCTAAGGTTCTAGCTGATGAAAATGTCTTAACCTGTGAATTGAAAATGCCTTTGGTGCTGAAGGATGTGTCTGTGGCCTTGATGGTGATGGTGTATACTTATTTCCAGGCTCATCATTGTATGCATTAAATATGTACAGCTTTTTACATGCCAGCCATACCTCAATAAAGTGGTTATAAAAAGAAAGAAAAAGAAAGTACTCGGTGCATCTTCTGCATTGACTGAATTTGGCCTAGATCATGACTATATATTAAGTACTTTCTAAGAAATGGGCTTTAATTAGGCATGTGTACATATGTTATTTTATTGCCTTTATAGCAACCTCTTGAGGTAGATCTGACTTCATTTTACAAATGAGGAAACCAAAGTTCAGAGCAATTAAATAACTTGTCTTAAGTTCATACAAGTGAGTGGCAGAGTAAGAACCGGGTCTTTCAGTCTTTTAAGGATTAGTATCCAAAGCACTACTGTCACAGTGGAATTTATTGCAACTATTCATCGTATATTTAAATTATTTGCTTTTGTTTCTTCATTAAGATAAAACTTTACTTTTTCTTGATGCAGATTTTTATTTTTATTTTTTTAGTTCCTTTTTCATCTTTTCCCCCATCTCACCACATTAATTTTGTTAAATCCATTTAATCTTGAGTAAAGAAACATCTGAATGTCTCTGATGTAGAGGCTTCAGCAGGCTTTGGGTTTTCTAGTTAAGCTCATAAAGCTTTGGTGCTTTCAGCCAGTCTGTCTGAAATTAGTACATTGATCTGAACTATTTAGTTTCATTATGTGGCACTCCATGTTATTGCTTTAAGCAGACAGAAATTGCCTTTATTTACCAGAGCAAAAATAAAATTGTTTTTTCTATTCAGAAATTGAGAAGATCCAGAAAGGGGATTCAAAAAAAGACGATGAGGAGAATTATTTGGATTTATTTTCTCATAAGAACATGAAGCTGAAAGAGCGGGTGCTGATACCTGTCAAGCAGTATCCCAAGGTAAGGCAAAAAGTACCTCACTTCTTTGAGTTATCTTTGTTGGTCATGGACTTCTGGGAATTGTGATGCTTCAGGTACTTTGCCTGTAAACCTTTTCTTCCATGCTGGCAGTACCTGTTTCTGGCAGTTGAAATATCTTAAGTCCATAACTAATAATATAGCTATAGCCAAGGAAGTAAATGTACTTATTTTTTATTAAAGAGTTTCTTTTTCAAATGTTTGTTCAGGCTTGAAGTTCAAAGAAAAACATCGAACCTTGAAGAGAAATTCTCTGTACAAAGATTGACCTGAAATCTAAAGAAAAGGGAGTGTAACACAAATCCTTGATTGGATGAAGTTTTTTTTTTTTTTGGTGGCTGGCTTCTAAGGGTATACAAACCCATGACCTTGGTGTTATCGGCTAACTGGCCAGCCCTGGATGAAGTTAATTTTATTTCTTACTCAAAGTTTTCTTTTAAAGGCTGGCCAGTTAGCTCAGTTGGTTAGAGCACGGTGTTTATAACACCATGGTCAAGGGTTAGGATCTCTTACTGGCCAGCCACCAAAAAAATTAAAACAAAGTTTACTTTTTTTTTTTTTTTTTTTTTAAATATGACCAGTAAGGGGATCTTAACCCTTGACTTGGTGTTGTCAGCGCCGTGCTCTCCCAAGTGAGCTAACTGGCTGTCCCTATATGGGGAACCAAACCCATGGCCATGGTGTTATCAGCACCACACTCCCCAAGTGAGTCACGGGCCGGCCCTAAAAAAGTTTATTTTTAAGGAAATACTTTCTTCTTCTCCTTTTCCTTCTCTTTCTCCTTTTTTTGGAAAGGCAATTATATTTAGTTTACCAAATGTACTGTCAAAAACTATAATATGTCTGCTCTAAGGTCACTGCCTTAAAAATGTTTATGTATGTTAAAATACTAAGGGTTGGAGTGTGTTATGGAAGCAGCACCAGACTATATCAGAAAACCCAAATTCAAGTCTAGGACCTGCCACTTTCTAGTTATATAACCTTAAGCTATTCACTTTGTCAGTACAGCCTCAATATATCCTTCAGTATAATGGGAATGGTTATCCTCTACCTATTTTACAGGGTTGTTGGAGATCAAATAAGGTAATAGTCGTGGAAATGTTTTATTGGAGCATGTGTATTTAGACATCTGTTCTTTTCTGTTAGTTCAATTTTGTGGGGAAGATTCTTGGACCACAAGGGAATACAATCAAAAGACTGCAGGAAGAGACTGGTGCAAAGATCTCTGTGTTGGGAAAGGGCTCAATGAGAGATAAAGCCAAGGTAAGCTCACATTAGTGAGGTAAGAGGACACCCTAATGCCTTCTAGTTGTCCAGTCTAGAGTGAATGCCTTATGGAAGCAACCATTTTGTATATGTATGGAATGTGATTCCTTTAAGTTTGTGTTGGATGCAAAAGATTATAGACTAAGTTAATTTGTTGCTTGGCTACCCTGGAAGAACCTAGCTGTGCCCGAGTAGTTGTTTTCTTTCTGACTTTTGACTGCATAGTAATGGAAAATCCTTTATCTTCTGAGCAAGGGAGAACTGGGATCTTATGCTGTTGTGAAGAAAGAGGTTCTTTTTTTTTTCTTTTTTTTTTTAAGAGGATGGTAAGGAGATCTTAACCCTTGACTTGGTGTTCTCAGCACTGCGCTCTCCCAAGTGAGCTAACCAGCCATCCCTATGTAGGGATCCAAACCCTTGGCCTTGATGTTATCAGCACCACACTCTCCCAAGTGAGCCACTGGCTGGCCCGAGAAAGAGGTTCTTAACCAGGGTCTTTGCATACCCTGTTTAAGAAACTGTATACCAGATTCTGTATTTATGTTCATTTTTCTGAGGTGGTCCATTATTTGTACCTTGTTCTCAAAGCACTGTGCTCCAAGGCCAGTCTGCCCCTCCTTGTCTAATGTGGTTTTCCTATCATATGTTGTTAATATGATAGGATCCACAATGTATCTGCATTCTAATATCTGTTTTAACAAGGTTTAATTTAAGATTTAACTTAACTGAGCTAAGTGTTTTGGTGCTACCATGGAACCAGGAACTAAGTGGGTCCTGCGGACAGCTGCCTCTGTAGCCCTTCCCTCCCCCGCCCCGTACTCATGGTCTAGAGAGTCTAGAGGCTGACAGCAAGAAGCTTGTAGCATTCGTGTTAAATGGATTAAATTCTGACCTGGGTGCACTTAGGAGTTTCTCTCTTGGAGGAGTTTACTCAAAGTAGAGTTTTATTTGGAAGAGGCATGATTGTTACAGGCTTGGCTGTTCGATGATGTTAAACAGATTGGTGTGCATCTTCTTTCAGACTGCAACTGAGGCCAGAAAGTTGGTATGGGCCAGATTATCTGTCTTGCTTATTACCATATGGTCAGATTATTGCTTTGAATAAGTAGAAAGTGGTGCTATTTTTGCCTTTTAGCAAGACCTGGTGGTTGTCAGAGTTGACATAGTATTGTTGAATATTTAATATCAAGGATGAATCTCGAACTTTAGGAAGGATTTGGAATACTATTCAACTAGAATTGAGTAAGCGTTATGTTTACATCAGTAAAACTAAGCAGAGGTATAGTCCTTGGTTTTCTTGAACATAAAATGAGCTGGAACTAAATGTGGTGTCAGAGGATGTGAGACTTGGTAGAGCAAAAATTTATAGGCACGGGCCGGCCCGGTGGCGCACTGCTATAGTGCGCCGCTTGGGAGCGCGGCGGCGCTCCCGCCGAGGGTTCGGATCCCACATACAGACCAGTTCCCGCTCACTGGCTGAGCGAGGTACGGGCGCAACGCCGAGGGTTGCGATCCATTGCCGGTCACGAAAAAAGACAAAAAGGAAAAAAAAAAATTTATAGGCACTGTGTCCCTGTCATGCTGAATTCCAAGGATTTCCAGTATTATCTCAAATGTGTCAGCAGCTGCTTTGTTTCCAGGTGCCTTGTCCTTACTAGAATGTTCAACATCAAATATCCGATTTAAAATATCCTAGAGAAAAACTCACAGCTGGATAAGTTTTCCTCGAGGGAGTGCTTTTTACTCTTTTTTTTTTTTTTTTTTTTTTGACTGGTAAGGGGATTGCAACCCTCGGCTCGGTGTGGGCTGCACCACGCTCAGCCAGTGAGTGCACCGGCCATCCCTTTATAGGATGCGAACCCGCGGCCTCAGCACTACCAGTGCCGCACTCTCCCGAGTGAGCCACAGGGCCGGCCCATACTCTTCTTTTTGATGGGCTCTGTTGAAGCATCTTGGGCTACCCAGTTTCTGGAGGTCTACCTGTCTGCTCTTTTATCTTTAGTCTTGAGCATATTTTTCAGAAGGGTTAGATTTATGAGGCTTCCATGTAAGTGATCTTTGAAAAAGCTGCCCGCCACGGAGACCTGGGTGTCCTCAGTATTAGTGCGGCCATTGGAGGAATCTGCACAATGGGCTAGAATTGGTTACTTGATTTTCCAATGTGAGTCTCAAGCAGCAATGATGTGTAAGGTAGGGGGAGGTCCAGAGTTGAGAGGACATCTCTGTAGTGACTAGAATCTTATTTTCTTGAAGCTGTATCCACCTGGGATATATAAAAATGTGTGAAGTGTTAGTACTGAATAGCTCTCAACAGGAAACATGTCAAAAGATTTGCAAATGGTATTTGACTTAATTCTTCCCTCTTCCGAAGAGAAAAACAAAGTGAGCCTATTCTTGCATCTATGACCAGAGTCCCCAGTTTTCCCCTTAGAACCATTAACTGTACCAGGAAGGCTTCATGGTACAGTAGGAAGAACACTGGACTGGGAGCTCTATGTGCATCATCTTGGACAAGTTATTGCACTTTTCTGAACCTTAGGTTTCTTATTCATCTCAGACATTTGTTAAATATTTGGTAGATCTGAAATTTAAAAAATGGCTCCAAAGTGCAGTAATGACCCAAGAAGAGCTCACAGTCTAGTGAGAAAGACAAACAGTTCTAAAATTATATGGTAAATGGTGCTTTGGGAAAAGGGGAGGTGTGGGGGCAGTATTAAGAGAAAGTTTTTCAAAAGAAGTTCTGTATTAGGGAAGTCTTGTAAGGGTGAGTTAGAGTCCCTCAAGTGAATGAAAAAGACAATATAGCCTATTGATCCAAAGCCTAGACTTTGGAGACAGGTAGTTCTGAATTTACGTAGAACGTGCCTCTTATTAATTCTATGTCTTTAGGCTGATTGATTTATACTCCCTGAATCTGTAAAATGAAGAGATCTGCATATTCAGGGTCATTTTGAAAATTAAATTGAGAAGTCTATAAAAAGCTTATCTAGTGCCTCGTGCATAGAGCTCCATTAATGGTAGTGGCTTTTATTATTCCAGGAGAAGGAAACTATTTTCAAAGGATGGATATGTGAGAATATGCCAGGCTCTGAACTATAAGTTGTTCAGCTTGGCTGGAGAGGAGGTTAGTTCTATTTGGAGAGAGGATGGAAGTGATTTGGAGAGCTAGGCAGGGACCACATTATGAACAGCTCCATCTGAATAATAAGGGGTCTGCCATCAAGACTTTCGTCAAAGATGTGACGGGCAGGGTGCCATTGACTTCAGAGAATGAATAACTTGAGACTTCATTGGGGCCGTCAAAGCTGTTCTTAGTATGCAAGGCTCATGTGGGCCAGATGACTTCTCAGTACAAGGTGATGTTGTTCAGTACTCCTTGTATTTTTCATTCCCAGGATATGATGGATGATATCTGCCAGGAGCAATTTCTAGAGCTGTCCTACTTGAATGGAGTACCTGAGCCCTCTCGTGGACGTGGGGTGCCAGTGAGAGGCCGGGGAGCTGCACCTCCGCCTCCACCTGTTCCCAGGTAAAAATAATGGAGATAGCCAGAAGTAGGATGTAAATTTGACTACTGGTACCTTCTCTCTCTTAGTAGTGCTCTGATCTCCAGCTTAGGAGGGGTGTCAGGATTTGTGTGTTGTATCAAGAATGGAATTCTAGATCTTGGGCACTTTGACTATAGTCGAGTGCTTCAGTCCTGCTGAAACTTTTGGTCTTTTAATTTTGGACAGTCCTAGCAGTTTTTAATAGTTTGACTTTAGAATTTTATTTTATTTATTTATTTATTTTATTTTTTTTTTTATGACCGGTAAGGGGATCTCAACCTTTGGCTTGGTGTTGTCAGCACCACGCTCAGCCAGTGAGCCAACCGGCCATCCCTATATAGGATCCAAACCTGTGGCCTTGGTGTTATCAGCACCGCACTCTCCCGAGTGAGCCACGGGCTGGCCCTGACTTTAGAATTTTACCTTTAGCAACTGATCTTTCTGGAATGTTAAGACTCTCCAGACCTGCCCGAGGCAGTGGACACTGGTCCACTATGGGACCTGGGGAGTTTTCCAGTGTGGGTCCTTTACTTACCATCATATTCCACTGTGCTTTAATAATAGTTTAGTTAAGGCATCATCAAATCTATCTAGCTCCAGAATTTGCAAACAAGTCTGAACATACAAATGGCCTATTTGTAAAAACTCCGTTTAAAATAAACTTTCTTTTTGTAGGGGCCGTGGTGTTGGACCACCTCGGGGGGCTTTGGTGCGTGGTACACCAGTGAGAGGAGCCATCACCAGAGGTGCCACTGTGACTCGAGGAGTGCCACCCCCACCTACTGTGAGGGGTGCTCCAACACCAAGAGCACGGACAGCAGGCATCCAGAGAATACCTTTGCCTCCACCCCCTGCACCAGAAACATATGAAGAATATGTAAGAAATTTGAATAGTGTTCCATCTCCCAGTATCTGGAAGGTTGCCAAAGGAAATTGAATGTCAGGGCCTTGGCTCTTTATGCACATGGCAGGGACTGCCTATAAGATTTGGAATCTACAGTTTTCTCTTGCAGTGAATGTTTAACTATAAAGAGATTTTTCCATTTTAGGCATGTTTTACTATATGTGTGTAGATTAAACAGGAAATAAACTGTCTTAAGGTACAGTGTTTTACTCTAAGGGATCTCTCACTATTAGTCCTGATAATACTGAAGTCCTGATAAATACTAAAGTACTTTATTTTCTGCCCATACTTGTCCTGTGGCATATCGTGTTTGTTTGGGGTTGGTTGGTTTAGTAACCGTTTCTCTCTAGACTACTCCACAGTGGATGTTAGCATTTTGGAGGGGAATTTCATGTCCTTTTAATGCAGAAGCCTGCCATACCCCCCATTGGATATAATTACCTTCCCTACTCTTGTTATTCTGACTTTCTATTTCATTTTATTCGTTCTAGGGATATGATGATACATATGCAGAACAGAGTTATGAAGGCTACGAAGGTTATTACAGCCAGAGCCAAGGGTGAGTCAGGCAACAGAAGTGCCGTTTTACATCCTAGGGTTGGATGAAGGAATTGGAGGAACTGAGAGTTTTAGGCAGCACCTGAGGAACAGAATGGCTCACCTTCTGAGGATATCTTCTTTGATGAGGCATACACTTAAACCTGCAAATTTGGATATCTGTGAATTTTAAATTATGATTTAGAATCTGGGAATAGCAGGTGAAATTCCTGAGCAGTAACTACCTGGAAACAAAGAGCAAATGCCTTTAAATTATTTTGATTTATTATTTAAAAATATCACAGCCACATTAAAGTTGGATAAAAATTTTAAAGGAAGCTAGAATTTCACTACCATAACTTAGGTTGTTTTCTGCATTTCTAGAAACAAAGAGCAAATGCCTTTAAATTATTTTGATTTATTATTTAAAAATATCACAGCCACATTAAAGTTGCATAAAAATTTTAAAGGAAGCTAGAATTTCACTACCATAACTTAGGTTGTTTTCTGCATTTCTCTTAAAAACCTTTTTGTGTCTGTGTAGTGTATATGTATCTTACCTGTAATTGATAGAAAAGGTCAGAATTCAGCCCAAGGAACAGTTCCTTTTTCTTTTTTCTGACGACTGGCTGGTACAGGGATGGAACCTTAGACTATGGTGTAATCAGTGGCATGCTGTAACCAACTGTGTTAACCCGCCAGCCCAGAACAGTTCTTATCCTGTTTGTTTATTCTCTTCCAGTGAGCCCTAAAATACATGTGTATGTACACTGTGATTAAGAGAGTCAATTTAGGATTGTGGTTTTTTGCTTTAAATTGTGCAGTATCCATTTTCCTTTGCTGCAGGTGTTAATAATGTTTTTATGAGTGCGTAGTATATACATGTTTTGGAAATATTTTGAGGTTTAGGTCTGGTGCAGAATGAGTATTTTCCTGTATTGTACACATAAAAAAATGAGTGAGATATGGAAGAATTTGAGAAAAAGGTGAAACATAATTACTCTGTAGCTTACTAATACGTTGTCTTTGACTTTCAGGGACTCAGAATATTATGACTATGGACATGGGGAGGTTCAAGATTCTTATGAAGCTTATGGTATGTCCTTATTTCTGTGGTGGGGCAGAATGTACAAGTAAGTGCCTGGGAGGGTGCTGGTGGCTGAATTATTGGGAGTAAGACAGTCATACACCTAAGGAGAAGCCTTTAGACGGTCCAGGTGTTGGTAGATGTGACAGTAAGAGTCCTTCTCTTATTTAAGTTTTGTGGTGTGTGGTAGAAAGAGGGACTACTAAAGTGAGATTGGGGGTACTATTACTCTTGGAAGGCTAAGTACATGTCTTAAACTAGGGCTCAGGTCCAACTTTGCCTGGTTGGAGCATCAGACTTTTAAGCTGATGTTCTTGTTTTCTATTTTAGGCAGGTAGACAGCTAGACCTGGGTTGTATTTCTGGGCCTTTTATGCTGATAGCTAGGCCACATTGGTAGATAACAAGAACTTAATCGTGTCCAATTCTATGCTTCTGCCTCATCTCGTTTAAAAAAAATTTTTTTGGATCTCATTGAAAAGAATCTCAATGTAGAGGAAATGCCAGCTGAAAGGGACCTGGGTGGCAAGCAGCTAGCCAGAGCAGGTTAGGGGGCAAGAACAGTGCCTGTAAGAATCAGAGGCTGTAGGGGCCGGAGCCAATTCAGGGCAGTACTGGCATCATGCTCCTTACTAGCTTAGAGACATCTCAACTCAGTCTTTGATCCCAAGAGAGCTATAGAGGCTAGAACGGCAGCAGGACCAAACTGCCTTCCTTGGGGTTTGGTTACAAATACATTGCTCAAGTATGTCCTCTAGCCAATTATGGCCCCATGTTAATGGGCCCCAGAAGGAGTGCTGTGGATGCCGAGAGGGTTGCCTTTGTGAGATATTTTCAGCATATCTGAGGGACTACCAGAGAGTCATTGGCAAGGGGCTCAGCAGATGACAGTTCATCTTAAGACATTGGTTGGCAGTCTCCCCTTACTCCTAGCTGGTAAAGAGGGGCCTCTCACAGACGGACAAGCTGAGCTCAACTCTTCAGCACAGTATGAAGTAGCCAGTCAGCTGCTTGCTCAGGGAAACAGTTTTTACCAGTTTAGCTAAATAGCACTGGACAGTTGCGGTGAGTAACACTGCACTGTTCTGCTCATATATCACTATTTAGAAGAACAGTATGAGTGTACCTGGGTATTTCCCTCCATCATTGAGGCAGTACAACAGGGCCTCTTTACGTGCCTAAATTGCATTTCTGTTTTGCCGGATAGAAGACTGAACGGAAAGGCAAGCTGCTGCTTGTGGTCCTGGTATGATGTTGCCATGGTTAGTCTGTTCTGATCTCTGCCTTTTATAAGCAGAATTAGAAAAATAAACTGTCTTGTTGGTACTCAGAAGCCACTTGGAAAGTGATGGACATGTATATTATACTAGGGATGTAAATAAGGTTGTATGTGACTTTAGATTGATTCAGGAGTTTAAGACACCTATAGTCATGAAGGTAGGTATTTTTGAATGCAGGCAGCAGGAGAGATACTTCAGGAGTGAACTGGCATGGGTGAGGTATGGGAATGAGTGGGAAGAATAAGCTTAAATACAGCTAATTTTCATAAGAGGTCAGCTTTGTGGGTAAGTGATCATCTCGCTCAGGCAATTCCCTGTCATAGAGGAAAATCATTTGAGGCTGTCACCCATGTTGTGTGGCTTCTCTGGTTTGTCGGCATAAGAAAGGAGCTAAGGAATTCTCCTAAACAGTGTTGTAAATGGAACATTTGATTATATTTCCTTCCCCCAGAGCAGTTGGGTATCAGAGAGCCAGAGGACACTTCTCCACAGGGAGATCTGACTTGCCTATTGCACGGGAAAGGGGTGACCTGCTTTCATTCTGAGAGACTTTCAGAAGTATTGTCACCTTACCTGAGTTGCCTGCCACATTGCTTTGGGAACAGGAAAGGCCATTGGAGACCCACTGAGATTAGACACTCTCACTGGAGGGTGTTGGGTTTATCCAGGTTGGGGGACTGAAGTATAGATCATGTTGCCTGTGGAGAACCTCACTGCTGGAGATTACTCCAGAGCAAATGCCAGCCTTTTCTTCCATCCTTCACTCAAAACTGTGGAAAATTGCCCAGACTGCTTAGGAGGGCCAAACAGAGTGCAGAGCAAGAACCAACCACCAGGGACCCAGATCAAGACAATGGAAGAAAAGCAATGTTTTTGGCGATCTTTACCACGTGACCTACCCCTGCCCAGAATGCCATTGGCACATGGTTTATGAACTCTGCTTTTCCCACAGGCCAAGATGACTGGAATGGGACCAGGCCGTCGCTGAAGGCCCCTCCAGCTAGGCCAGTGAAAGGAGCATACAGAGAGCACCCATATGGACGTTATTAAAAACAAACATGAGGGGAAAATATCAGTTATGAGCAAAGTTGTTACTGATTTCTTGTATCTCCCAGGATTCCTGTTGCTTTACCCACAACAGACAAGTAATTGTCTAAGTGTTTTTCTTCGTGGTCCCCTTCTTCTCCCCACCTTACTCCATTCTTAACTCTGCATTCTGGCTTCTGTATGTAGTATTTTTAAATGAGTTAAAATAGATTTAGGAATATCGAATTAATTTTTTAAGTGTGTAGATGCTTTTTTTCTTTGTTGTGTTTAAATATAAACAGAAGTGTACCTTTTATAATAAAAAGTTGAGTAAAAAAAAAAAAAACCACAAACCTGTTAGTTTCAAAAGTGACATTGCTTGCTTAAAGGTTCTGAAGTAAAAGCTTGTTAACTTTCTCTTAGGTTTGATTTGAGGCATCCCGTAAAGTTGTAGTTGCAGAATCCCAAACTAGGCTACATTTCAAAATTCAGGGCTATTTAAGATTTAAAATCACAAACTTTAACGGCAGTAAGTGCCACCATGTAAAAGTGAGCTCAGATGTCTCTAAAATGTTTCCTTTAAAAGCACATGGCGGTTGAATCTTAAGGTTAAATTTTAATATGAAAGATCCTCATGAGTTAAATAGTTGATGCAATTTTTAGTGTTAATTGACTTTAAAAAACAACAAAATTAGCTTTGTAAAACTGACTTTTTCATCATGTGGGTTTTGAAATCTAGCCCCAGACATACAGTGTTGAGAGATACTTAGTGGGGGGAGTAAGTTCTGAAGAGGTTGATTGGGGGAGGGGGGCTGGCCACCTGAATTGAATTTGATGCAGAGCTTTTTAGCCTCAAACAATCTTTCAGTAATAGTAGTAGTAATTAAAATTTCAGTATTTAAAAAGACAGAGTATTTTGTCCATCTGAGGTTCTGCACTCCATGAAAAGCTCACTTGGACACTGGGGCCAAAAGCTAATGATTTTAAGTTGACGGTTGTCAATTAAACTGTTCCCAAGGTAGTCAGTCAAGTATGTCTCAACACTAGCATGATATAAAAAGGGACACTGCAGCTGAATGAAAAAGGAATCAAAATCCACTTTGTACATAAGTTAAAGTCCTAATTGGATTTGTACCGTCCTCCCATTTTGTTCTTGGAAGATTAAATGCTACATGTGTAAGTCTGCCTAAATAGGTAGCTTAAACTTATGTCAAAATGTCTGCAGCAGTTTGTCAATAAAGTTTAGTCCTTTTATAATCAAAGTAAATGTGATGAATTGTCATTTTTTTGGGTGGACAATAAAATAGTTTTTCTCTTTCAAATAAACTTAAATTAATTCTAAAGTTAATGGGCTTGTTAAAAGTTGGAGACATTCTTAAAAGTGGTGGGGGGGGTTTTATTTTAAGTTTACCAAAAAAAAGTTTATTGAGTTGCTAAGTTTTAGTTTAAAAATAACCAAAGCTTTTTCACCCCCTGGAAGTTGTTAAAAGCAGTTTTATCTAATCCTATCAAAAGTTCTAATTTCTGAGAGCTGGCAAGTTAGCTCAGTTGGTTAGAGTGTGGCCTCATAACACCAAATTCAAGGATTTGATTCCTTGTACTGGCACCTAAAAAAATAAATAAGTAACTTCTGGAGAGAAAAGCCCAACTGAGCCAAAACTTGGATTGGTTTCCATACATACATCTCAGTATTTAAAGTGCCAGCCACCCTTGTTTGCGCCTTCTGTAGAGCTCCTAGGTGGCTCTAACAAGTGGCATCAAATAATCTCTGCGCTCTGAAAGGGATAGCACCTGCCTTTGGATATGACAATTCAGCAAACCCTGGGTTCCTTTAATAAGGGTTTTCCTTCCAATCCCAGAAGTGCTGTTAATAACTCAGCTGGGCTGGGGCATGATAGGCTGGCTCTGAACTCCCTCCTAAGAGTCCAAGAGGGAAAATGATGGAATTGGTTGGCTCTGTTTCTGCTTCTCTATGTTAATTTTCAGGGTTCTCATACCTTCCCTAAGAGAGGCACCTAAACTGCTCGGGGGTGAAAAATTCTCTTGTATGAAGTGCCGAGCTGCCTGCAGCAGTGCATGATGGACATTTTTTTCTTTTTAAAACACACCAACAAAAATATGTATTTGTAGATTGTGATAAAGTGTAAATAACTGAATTTTCAACCATGGTTTGAAGTCAGCTTTCAGGGCATTATGTCTTGTTTTGATGAAAAGAGATCACTCTATACCCCCCTTTTTAAAGGAAAATTATCGCAAGAGAATCAGGATGTGTAAAGCTAACATGCATCGCAAAAAACCAAAGGTAACCTAAATGTCTGATTTTAATAGCACATATTTCTCTTTTACATAAACTGTGACAGCAGCTTGCATAAACAATTCTTTAGCTGTTAATTTTAATGTTAAAACTTTGAAAAACTTGTTTAATAAAAATAGCTGTAAAAAGAAAAACCATATGCTGCCACATAAATTAGCCATAACTCTTAATAATCCTGCCCATCAAAAATGAACTGTAATGTAACCTGGGCACAAAGTCTGACATCTTAAATGACACATTGTAAAATATCAATGACTGTAGATTAGACCTGCTGCACCCCAAAGTAAAGCTTTCTGCTCAGCTGTTTTAAAATATACGAGGATGAGCCCCTATAGGTCCCCATATTGATATTCGTAATGAAATGTTACTTAAAACTTCTTAAAGTTGCATGTTTCTCTCCTGTAATGTGTAAACTGCATGCAGGATCTCTTTATCTTTTATTTTGTATGTCTTTAAAACTTCCTCTTCAAAAGACTGACCTCTTATTTCTCCACTTTCAGGTGTTTGAAAGCTCCTAAGGCATTTCCTGGAATAGAATGGGTCGTGAAGACCCATGTCAGGTATGTTAAGGTGGCTTTCTATTAAGGACAGTGGGCCTTCTATCATAACTGTAAAACAGTTGGTAGAAGGTGGTCAATTGGCTAATCTTTCCTGCAATCATTTGTACTATATTTTACAACATGACCAGGCTTATATGTTGGTTTATAGTACATATTGAATTTACTTCTAATGATTGATAAGACCAGATAGTGTTCAGTCTCACTCTGTTTATCCTGTTAATAACTTGATGTGGTGGTGTTTCATTTAGAGTTCATTGGTTGCAAGCAGCAAAGTGGCTGATGTAAGTAGAAGGGAATTTATTAGAAAGATGTTAGGGCTCACAGATTTAGTGTGAAGTTTAGAAAATCTGGCCTAGGAACCATAGTGGCTGCAGAGAACTGGGACAGCAGTGGTAGACCACAGAAATGGTCTTGAAGCAGGGACTGGTTGCTTGGGCACTCTTACTGGAACAAGTAAGCTCTAGCTATGTTTGGTTTATTTCTCCCTCTACTCAGGATTCAAGTTCTAGGGAGGGAGTGTCAGTGGATTAGCTTGAATTACATGCCCTTACTTTACCAATATTCAATAAGAAAGAACTAGTTCCTCAAAAGTTAGTTGGGTTGTTATTAGGAAAGAGAAATGGATTCTGGGCAGCCAAAAAACAATTGTTCAGTAATATCTGTACTTTACAGAAGTAACTGAGACTTAATGAGGGTAATAACTTTTCAGGGTCACATAATTAGTATGGCTAGTAACCAAGCCCAAGTTTATGTGTTGCCAGAACCCATCATTTTAACCTTATATATACTTCTTTAATCTAGGGAAGGGGTATTTCTCACACTTAGGAAACCCTTCATAGGAATATTTTGGTATAGTAGAAAGGACATGGAACCTGACAAACCTAGAGTTGAATCTATGAGCTACCTTTTATTTAGTGACCTAAAACAAATCACTTATTTCTATATCCGAAGAAGGAAGATGGTGATAACACATATCTCATGGCTGGTGAATTGAAGGGGTTTCTTTTTTTTTTTTTTTCCTTTTTGTCTTTTTTCGTGTCCGGCAACGGATCGCAACCCTCAGTGTTGCGCCCGTACCGGACCGGGACTGGCAACGGGATCACAACCCTCGGTGTTGATAATTAGTATGGCTAGTAACCAAGCCCAAGTTTATGTGTTGCCAGAACCCATCATTTTAACCTTATATATACTTCTTTAATCTAGGGAAGGGGTATTTCTCACACTTAGGAAACCCTTCATAGGAATATTTTGGTATAGTAGAAAGGACATGGAACCTGACAAACCTAGAGTTGAATCTATGAGCTACCTTTTATTTAGTGACCTAAAACAAATCACTTATTTCTATATCCGAAGAAGGAAGATGGTGATAACACATATCTCATGGCTGGTGAATTGAAGGGGTTTCTTTTTTTTTTTTTTTCCTTTTTGTCTTTTTTCGTGTCCGGCAACGGATCGCAACCCTCAGTGTCGCGCCCGAACCGGAGCGGGACCGGCAACGGGATCGCAACCCTCGGTGCTGCGCCCGCACCTCGCTCAGCCAGTGAGCGGGAACCGGTCTGTATGTGGGATCCGAAACCTCGGCGGGAGCGCCACCGTGCTCCCAAGCGGCGCACTGTAGCAGTGCGCCACCGGGCCGGCCCTGAAGGGGTTTCTAATATAGACAAGGCCAACCAACTATGTATACATAGTAATATTAGTGTTCTTTCCTAAGAACACTTTTCCTAAAGTTTTATCTCCCTGGTTTGCATAGTTAGAGGCTCTGACAACCGTGAGCCTTTCTGTTGCTTGAAAATATCCAGGAACTAACTAGCTGATTTCTCCCTCTGCCCCTGAGTGAGCTGCTAGGGTTAAGATGGCACCAAGGAGAGAGACTCTAACTAGGTAAGCCAAAGACGTGTACTTGTATAGCTTTTGACAATGAAATTTGGTTTCTTGGTGCTCAGTTTTTCCAAACCTGACTCTCAGGCAGGATTCTCTGTGATCTGGAGGCTTTTTAAGGAGGGCCATGTGTACCGAACATGGTTCTGGACACCCAGGAAGTTCTACATTTGATATTGGTCACATGAATGGCTAGGAAATTTAGAGGGAAATCTCTGAATGCAGAGAATTTAGTCTTAACTCTTCCTAGGGTAGTCTTCAGGGCAGAAATGGATTAGAAGTTTGGGGAATTTTCCTTTATCATTTGGACTGTGATTTGTGCTTGGAAAGGCAAGTTGCTTTGTTCATAGACCCAGGGCCTGCTGGGGGTCTGCCTATTCTGGGTGTGTAGTTTAGTCAGTTGTTCCAAATGTTTTCTGTGGCTTTCTATCATTCGCTACCTATGAACTTTTACTACAGTTCTGTATGCTTTAGATTCTGGAAGGATTGAGTACGTGTCCTGGCTCTGCCTCATCTTATTAGCCTTTGTCATCTTAGACAAAAACAAAATCCTTAACCCCTCTCCATGCCTCATTTCTTTATCATCATATGAAGTTGATAGTAGCTAACATTTATCAGTGTGTGCATCACAATATCCTAAGCGGTTAATGAGGGTTATCCTTTTGTCCCTCTTTTTTTTTTTTTTTCCTTTTTGTCTTTTTTCGTGACCGGCAACGGATCGCAACC
>NW_007732764.1:0-5759 GCF_000696425.1 Galeopterus variegatus
CGCACACTTCTCAGGGTTGCGCTGTCTCCTGGCACAGCCACTCCAGACCCGTCGCCATCTTAAAAGCCAGCCCATGTGGGATAGTGTTGATGACAACCCTAAAGTGTTTGAACTCCTGTGTTGTTCACTCATTTAATCCCAAGGGATTCCCCACGTAGTCAAGGATTCTGAGAAAAGGATGCCATCCTCCAGCAATGTTTCATCTGGCAAAGGGCTAAGAACAGTGGACCCCACCTCGTCCTGCAGGGTGAATATGGCAGAGGACCCCAGTGTGCCTGCAACTTGTAACAAAGAGGGCTTGGTAGCTGTGCCAAGCTTACAGGATACTTTATAACTGAAGGCATAGTGGGTATGGAAGATTGAGGTCTCAGGGACTTTGAGAGCCTCCGTTTCTAAAATAGCATGTGATGTGGCTGGCAATTGTCTCTGTAAGGGCATATAGCATGGTGCCAAGAACAATTTCTTGCCCGAGAAAGTGAGAGATGACTCATGGATACAACAGATGATGGATCCAAAAATTCCAGGAGGCATGAGATTAGGTTATTAAAGCCTCTACACTGAAGTAATCTCTGAAGGGTACTAACAGCAAGGCCTGTTGAATTGCAGTTTAGACAGTACCTCTTTTGTGACAGTATGTCTCAGTCAAGGGGACAGTTTTCAGGTAACAGCATAGATGGGTTGAGTACAATTTTTAAATGAGGAATATTCTGCTTCTAGAATGCAAAAAGACCCAAAAGGTATTGGGCTTACTATTAATGTTGTGGGTGCTAAGGGTCAATAGCTATTTTTTGAAAGTGTCAGGTTTGGAACAGACCTCACTTTACCAAATAATATTCAGGAATTTAACCAAGGTGGCAGGGATTTGAAGTGTGTGAGAATCAATGGCCATTCTCCTTTTTGTAGGATCCTTGATAAATATTTGTGACTTCAGTAAGTACTAAATGTGCCCCTTCTGAGGAGGATGTTATCAGTGTGATGTCATATCTATGTGTCTGGAAAAATTGAATCGGATTATGATCTTGTCTGAAATATCTGTGTGTGATGGTAAAGCAGTTAGGGAGCTCCATGAGTAGCTGGGTAAATTTGTATCGTATCCTTTGGAGGTAAAGGCAAAACTACAGTTGAAAGGCTGTAAAATAGGCACTGTACATGGCATACTTACTAACTCAATAATATCAAAATATTAATCAGTGGATAATCAAATAGAATCAGTAGTCTCAGAAATACTGTATGTGCAGGCCTTACTGGATGGGACCACAGCATTAAAGTGCAATAATTCACAGTAAGGGACCATTCACTTTTTTTTTCAGTTTAAGAAAGGGACAAAGCAGCAGAGATCATTGTTTCTCTAAATAGGTCTTGTGTAATTAATTTCAATCTTTGAAGATCCTGTTTTAATTTATGTTGGACTCTATTAACTATTTTAACTGGGGAAGAAGAAGAAAAAAAGGTCCATGGAGTCCCTTTTTTAAAAATCCAATTTGTAAATCTCAAAGTTTTAATTTTATTTTACTGTGTTACATATTGGTAAGAGGATTTATGCCCACTCTGGGATATTTTAAAGCAATGGCTGCTATGACCATAAAGAAATTTAAATGATAGAGTAGTTCCAGTGGTTAAGACATACCAATTTATCCTCTATTTTTGTTCAGCAAATCCCCTAAGATTATAGATGTTACTTTGTTTGAATTTAGTGGGATACTCAGATATAATTGTAATTGAGCCTCAGGATTGAATAGGGACATGAATGTTTGCCATTTTGTACATATGAGCAGATTTAAAGTTAATGGAGAACTTATCATAGAGGAACAAAAGCCAATGAGCACCCTTTCAACATTTTATCTTTTTAAAAAAAAATCTTTATTGAGATATAAATGATATACACAAATCTGTGCATATTTAATGTATACCATTTGATGAATTTGAACATAAACATACATGCATGAAACCATCACCACAATAAAGGTGAAGTAATAAACAGATGTAACACTTCCAGAAGTTTTCTTGTGTCTGCCTTTTTGTGTGTGTGTGTGGTAAGAACATTTAACATGAGGTCTACCATGTATCTGGAGGACATTATAGAACTGAAATAAGCCAGTGACAGGTGGACGATTACTGTATAATTCCATTTATATGATGAATCTAAAATAGCTGAACTCTACAAAGTAGAATGGTGGTTGCTAGGGGATTGGGGTGGGAGAAGACTCCACTTGAATTTCCCCATAAAGATTCTCTGGGTGAATGTTTCTGCCCATTGACTATGGACACTTTCTCATACATGGATACTGGGGAAGTTTGCAAAGACAAATGGGACGGTGCACTCTGAAGTGGTTTTGTTTGTTTGTTCTACCGGTGGTCACAGCACCCTTCTCCTCTGCAGATTCCAAGTAGCTTCATGCAAACAGTGCTGCTGTGGCCTAGCCATCTCCAGGTAGCTGCTCCGTGTGGTGCGCCATGCTGATCTGGGGAATGGCTGGGGCTGGGTCTGATCAGTGTCGTCCCTCCTCCCTTCTCCCACCTGCCTTAGCTTTTCACACCTTCACAGACTCAACGCGTCTCTCTGCCTCTTCCTCTAAGTTCCAGTGATTATCACTGGCAGTTTTTGTGTTTTAATAGTTATGTTAATCTATTGTGGGGGAAGTGACACCAGGATTATCCATTCTGCCATCTTGGTGACATCACATGTCACTCTTCCTGCTTAGGTATTTTTATTTCTTATTTTTATATCCAAGATGTTTTTTCTTTCTTTTCTTTTCTTTTTTTTTTTTTTTTTTTTTTGGTGTTTATTGGATAGGCTATGGGGATTCCTCTCTACCATTCTCAAATTTATAAGATATTTGGTTTTTTTGGTGTTGTTGTTGTTGTTGTTTTTCTTTCTGAGAGCTTCAAATAAGTATCTTCAGGATCTAGGCCTTCCTCACGACAATGGTTGAATTATCCCCTTCAGTATGCCACAGCTGTGCCATTGGGTTTTTTTTCTTTTTACTTTTTTTTCATAACCAGAAAATCAAGATTATTTTGGAAATAGGTGCAGAAGCAGCAGCAGCAAAGGTAATGTGTAAACCCTAGTGAGCCATTTGTTTTGAAGAGTGTGATCTCGATATGCCAGATAGTAACCAATCTTTCTTTATGAGTGACCATGCAATTGTGCAGGGTGTAACTCATTCTCCTGAGAACTCTATAGAAAAGAAGTTAATGCCTGGTTGAAACACACAATAGGCAGTCACAAGGTAAGAGTTATTTATTTGAACCTAGCCTCAGTTATAGTTCATCCTGGAACCAAGGCACACAAATAGGTCTGAGGCAACACAAATACCATGGGACACTTAAGAAGTGCTCTAACTCCATTCTTCTCTTGCTAAAGGCCGGTTTTTAAAACTTTCAACATAGGTCAGTTAAACAGAGGTTAGGCAAATCTTACACACTACAGAGTAAAGTAGCACAGCTCAAAATGCAAGATAGTTACCACACAGTAGCTCAAAAAATAGGTTTGCTATCAAGCAACAGAATTAGTTAGCAAGACTGAAAAAAAAATAAGATCTTTTGATGTAGTGGGGGTCATTGTCTAGATATCCTGCTCATAGCACCAATTGTTGTGAATATCCCACAAATGAAGAATGAACTCTCCACCCCAAATTTGGTTTGGATTTTGAGACTGTTGATGCCACACATGCACACCAAGAGGTTATGAAAAGGTTTATTACTCACATAATGAGGCTTTCTAGAGATACAGGGGTGCCTCTCGAGCAGGTCTAAAAATGGCTTGAGAGAGCAGGGTAAGGAAACTTGGGGGTTTTATGGTGGGGAAGGAAGAGGAGTAAAGACCAAAAGCTGTCAGCAGTAAAACATCAAAAAATAGAGTCATACACTGTATTCATTCACCTATTTTATTATCTTCCAACCCTTCCACCAAGCAATCACTGATATTTTTACTGTCTCTATAGTTTTACCTCTTCCAAAATGGCATATTTTTCAAGTATTACAGACTTCTTAGTAGGGCTTTTTTTCACTTAGAAATATGCATTTAAGTTTCTTTCATGTCTTTTCGTGATTTGATAGTTTTTTTCTTTGATCACTAAAGAGTACTCTTGTAAGGGTGTATCACAGTTTGTTTATTCATTTTTCTGTTGAAGGACATCTTCGTTGCTTCCAATTTTTGGAAATTATGAATAAATCTGATATAAATATTTGTGTGCAGGTTTTGTGTGGACATAAGCTTTCAATTCAGTTGGGTAAAAATCGAAGAGCCCAAATGCTGAATAATTATGGTAAGATTATGTCTACCTTTGTAACAAATTGCCAAACTGTTCTCCACAGTGGCTGTATGACTTTATATTAACATAAACAATGAATGAAAGTAAAGTAATTATATTATATTCTTTCATTCTAATTAACTTAAATAATTTCCTTTATGTCTTGATCTTATACAAAATTGGAATCTTTCTCTCCAGCATCTATATTTAAATATATATCCTAATAGTATGTAAATGTTCATTTTAAAATCTAAACTTCTACAGGCATCTGAACAATTTTCATTGGGAAAAGAAGACGAACATTCATCAAGGACCATTATGAACACTGGATGGTGCAGAGACTTCACATATTTATCATCATAATAAACTTTAAGAAATAGGTATGATAATGAAGTAGAAACTTACAGAGATTTAGTGAGTTATTTAAGGCCATGTAGATAATAAGTGACATTCAAACTCAAGGTTACACATCTTCAGATGTGTATTTCAATTTTCAATCCCTGTTTTACATAATTCCATTTTGCTCACTTATTAATTCTGTGTTCCATTATTTATATATATATAATATATAAATAAATAAATATATAATATATAATATATATTATATATATAATATATAAATAATATATAAATATATATAAAATTCTATATTGTACTGTGCTGTACAACAGATAAATATATATTATTTTGTCTATTTTCAAATGTTTATATTTTATTAAGTGTTAATGTTTATACACTGGTTTATACTAGGTCATTTAGGTAGAAAGTAATGAGCTGTGTTCTCTACACCAGTTTATGACATATTGTTGATATATAGATAGCCTGATAGAAGTTTCTTAAATTCATTGTTTTAGAATTTGCAGACATGTGGTTTGTATTCTGTATTTCAGGTTCTCATAGCAACATTTACAATGTGAAAAACACATTGTACATTCACGGACATTCTGTACACTGCTGTCTCTATTTGTATTGGCATTAATGATGACATTAAGATAAAGAAATTTGGTTTTAAAAGTGATATTTCATGCTGACTACTTCAGTGTTTTTTAATCATTGTTATTCAAAATAGGTACCAATGCAAGCAAACAGCTTCTTAATTATGTTCTTAATGCTTGTATTTAGTTATACTGATTTACTTCAGAAGCATGTCTATTTTACTTTTAAAAATCTTTTAAAAAGTCTACCTCCAGGGTTTATGATTGTAAAAGTAAACAAATTCCTGTATACTGGTAATTTGTGGGTTTCCACATGGCAATGACAGTTTGAAATTAAAAGAAAAAAGACTTCTGATTATTGAATTAACATCACAATCTAAAGAAGTTTTTATCAATAATCAATAGTCTTCATACTTTTTTTTTTTACTTCTCTCACATTGTTTTCTTTTTTTTTTTATTTTTATTTTGTCAATATACAATGTAGTTAGTTATCGTGTCCCATCACCAAAACCTCCCTCCCACCTCCCTCTCCCCCCTCCCACCCAGATGTGTCCCCTCCATTTTCTCGTTG
>NW_007732764.1:10419-21074 GCF_000696425.1 Galeopterus variegatus
CAGTGTGTGTATATATAAATCTATATACACACACACACACACACACACACACATATGTATGCACACAGTGTGTGTATATATAAATCTACACACACACACACACACACACACACACACATATGTATGCACACAGTGTGTGTATATATAAATCTAT
Organism: Galeopterus variegatus; assembly: GCF_000696425.1. Lineage (NCBI taxonomy): Eukaryota > Metazoa > Chordata > Mammalia > Dermoptera > Cynocephalidae > Galeopterus > Galeopterus variegatus. Next base: position 10,574 of record NW_007732764.1, read on the forward strand.
TTCATAGATGTACATACAGGTATATATTGGAGATATTGAAGGCTGGGTTACAGACAACTGCAATAAAATAAATATCACAATAAAGTGAGTAACAATTTTTTTGATTTTCAGTGCATATGAAAGTTATGTTTACAGTATACTGTAGTCTATTAAATGTGCAATAGCATTATGTCTTTTAAAAAAATCAATATACACATCTTCATTTAAAAAGACTTTGTGGCTAAAAAATGCTAAAATGCTAGCAATCATTCAAGCCATCAGTGAGTCATAATCTTTTTACTGGTGGAGGGTCTTTCCTCAATGTTGATGACTGCTGACTGATCAGGATTGTGGTTACTGAAGATTAAGGTGGCTGTGGCAATTTCTTTTCAATTTACTTTGCCCAGATCCATCAGATGAATCACTATCTATGACAACTATAGCCTTACAAAATATACTTATTAAATAATAAGATATGAGAGTCAAAATTACTCTTTGATTCATGGGCTGCAGAACTGATGTTGTGTTAGCAGGCATGAAAACAACAATTTCCTTGTGCATCTCCATCATAGCTCTTGGGGGACTAGGTGCATTGTCAATAAACAGTAATATTTTGAAAGGAATCTTTTTTCCGAAGTAGAAACTATCAACAGCAGGCTTAAAATATTCAGCAAACCACATTGTAAACAAATGTTGTATCATCTAGGCTTCTTATGTCTCTGGAGCACAAGCAGAATAGATTTAGCATAATTCTTTAGGGCCCTAAGATTTTCAGTACGGTAAATAAGCATTGTCTTCAACTTAAAGTTACCAGCTGCATTAGCACCTAACAAGAGAGTCAGCCTGTCCTTTGAAGCGCTGAAGCCAGGCATTGACTTCTCTCTAGCTAAGAAAATCCTAGATGGCATCTTCTTTCAGTAAGAGGTTGTCTCTTCTACATTAAAAATCTGTTGTTTAGCGTAGCCACCTTCATCAGTGATTTTAGCTTGATCTTCTGGATAATTTGCTGCCACTTCTACATCAGCACTTGCTGCTTCACCTAACATTTTGAGGTTATGGAGATGGCATCTTTCTTTAAACCTCATGAACCAACCTCTACTAGCTTCAGATTTTTCTTCCGTGGTTTGCTCATCTCTGTCAGCCTGCATAGAATTGAAGAAAGTTAGGTCCTTGTTCTGAATTAGGCTTTGGTTTAATGAATGTTGTGGCTCGTTTGATCTTCTATACAGACCAGTAAAACTTTCTCTACATCACCAATAAAGCTGTTTTGCTTTCTTATCATTTGTGTGTTCATTGGAGTAATACTTTCAATTTTCTTCAAGAACTTTTCCTTTGCTTTTACAACTTAGCTGTTTGGCGTAAGAGGCTTAGCTTTGGGCCTGTCCTGGCTTTTGACAAGGTTTCCTTACTACGGGTAATCATTTTTAGCTCTTGATTTAAAGTGAAAGATGTGTTATTCTTCCTGCTAGTCGAACACTTAGAGGCCATTGAATGGCTGTTAATTTGCTCAATTTAAATATTTTGTGTCTTTGGGAAAAGAGAGGCCTAAGGAGAGGGAGAGAGATGAAGGAATGGTGGGGGGGAGGGGAGCAGTCAAAACACATACAGCAATTACCAATTAAGCTTGCTGTCTTATATGGACATGGTTTATGGTGTCCCAAACATTTACAATAGTCACATCAAAGACAACTGATCTAAGATCACCATAACAAATGTAATAATAACAAAAAAGTTAAAAATATCCTGAGGATTACCAAAATGTGACACTAAGATACAAAATGAGTACATGGGATGGAAAAGACTTGCTTGATGCAGGGTTTACATAGATCCACAATTTGTCAAAAAATGCAATATCAATGAAGCACAGTAAAGAGAAATGCAATAAAACAAAGTATTCCTATACACACATATGCAATTTATAATTTAAATTGGCAATATGAAATTCCACTAAAAATTTACTTCAATAACTTTTTCACAATAATGGGTCTGTATTGAAATCATTGCTTTTTTTTTTTTTTGTCTGTAAGTTGTATTTTGTGTTTTTTTCCAAGGAGGTAAATTAATCATAGAAAAAATAAAATAAAAGTTATGAAGAAGAATATATGCATAACTGTTAGGAAAATGCTTATATTGCTAATCACACAGAAAGAAAAAATGATCACAAGAAAAGAGAATAGAATTTGCTAGGTTAAAAAAAGGAATAAAGTATTTAAGACTTACATACACAGAAATGAGAAGCCATTATGCAAAATAAAACAAAAGAATCATGCGTGTGTTGACAGAATAAATAGGAAGCAAAGCAAAAGTTGGTAAAATGATATTTATGTGTGAAAATCCAGGATAATTTCTTAATGTCACTTCAAACAAAATGTATCATCCCTCAAACTAGTCTCTCCAGAGCAGCTCTTCATTTTCAGACAACTGACCACAGTGATGACCACCAGCCACAGCAACCATGGTAGCCACATTTATCAAAATCTCATATACTTTTTGAAGTTTTTCATGCATTAATTCATTTAATAATCACTCAATTTGTTTCCACAACCCAATAAAGTAAATGCTATTATTACCATTTTGGATTTGATGGCATCCATGCCCAGAGAAGTAAAGAAATTGTCCAAGATTATGAGGAGAGTGATAGATCCCAGGTTTGCATTTTAGCAATGTACACTTTGCATGGCTTGTTGTTTGTATGTGTGTGTGTATGTATGTATGTATGTATGTATGTATGTATCATCTATCAAGAGAGCAAGAGATTATTGAAGAGGTCATTAAAATTTAGATAACAACAAAGAGGTTTTTAAAAAGTTGATATTCAAAAATCCATTTATAACTATTTGAATTATTACGATCATTCACAATTACTTAATTTCTAGGAAAAGAAAAAGTACAATAAGTGAAATAAAAGATTTCATATAGTTAGAGTATAAGAGTAAAGTTTATCAGCGATCTGACTATTTCTTACTTAATATTCTTAAATATTTCTGTGGTAGGTATTTTAATTCTCTCTTTACAGATGCAGAATTTGAATCCAGAGAAACTAAGCAATGTTTTCCTGGTTTGCAATTCCCGTACTTTCTGGTATGATTATCTGCTACATAGGTGTGATAGATTTGGATGTGGACACAATGATTCCTTCCTGTGGAAATAAGGTTTAATTTTAACAATGAGAGAATGAGTGAGAGAGGACATCGAGAAAAACACTTTTGCATTGTCAATAATGTGTTGGTGAATTTTAAAGGAATGATTATTATATAAAATTGGTGCTAAAAGTTGGACTTGAGAAAAATAAGGCAAAGTAAATATCACTAGTTTGTTTTTGTTTTTTTCAATTTAGCCTGACATTTTACATGTTTTCCCTTTTCAAAGATATTTTGCAGAGTTGAACTGAAGCCATTTGGCCAAATATTTTTTTCTATCTCTCCATGGAATGTTCAATTTACTTAATATTGGAAAAACTAAAATGACTAATAATGTGTTGGTGAATTTTAAAGGAATGATTATTATATAAAATTGGTGCTAAAAGTTGGACTTGAGAAAAACAAGGCAAAGTAAATATCACTAGTTTGTTTTTGTTTTTTTCAATTTAGCCTGACATTTTACATGTTTTCCCTTATCAAAGATATTTTGCAGAGTTGAACTGAAGCCATTTGGCCAAATATTGTTTTTTTCTATCTCTCCATGGAATGTTCAATTTACTTAATATTGGAAAAACTAAAATGACTAATTACAATGTTTCTATATAGTGTGTACCCCAAAGAACTACATGCTTTTGGATGTTTTTATAGCTTTTAACAATGAAGGTTTCCCTCACAGAAAAATGAATGAACTCTTTAATGGACATTGTTTAGATACCATTCTAGAAAAGGAATTTTGTTGTTGTTGTTGCTAACAGGAAATTTTGTTTTTTCAGTGCTTCCAGCAGCAGAAAGAATCCAGGGGCTAAAATACAGCTACAGCTGGAGCTAACTCTCATTCATTTATCATTGTCACTTCATGAATTAGGAGCCAACAGACCATTTCTCTCACTTTACTTCAGTCCTTTTCAGAATGAGGCAAGGTTATAATGCTCAAATATGATAGTGCTTTCTCCTTGTCTGTTATTTAGAGAGCAGTCATTTTTGCTCTGTGTCACTCTATAAACTCTTGAGCTTTTCAAAAGGAAACTAAATTCTACCTGGTGTTTCTCTATGAATGTGTGTGTGTGTGTGTGTGTGTGTGTGTGTGTGTGTATAGGACATATGGTAATAACATTTGCTTAACACTTTAATATCATCACATGGCTGTCAAATTTTTATGGCACACATTTTAACTTCTCTCAAACTTTGAAATAATCATCATCTGTCTAAGTACCTTTTTGAAGATGAAAAGAATCACACTTTCTAAATTTTGAAGCTTTTATTAAGACATTTTAATAGTAGTGAAAGAAATGATTATATGTCTACTGAACTGCCAATAGAATCGTAGAAGGAAAGTTGTTCCTTAAAATGGATTGTGCTACATCAATTTATTCTCTTTCAAGAGTTACAGGCATTAACCTTTGGAATGACCATTACCCTTTAATGGCATTCTTATGTTACCTAATGTATCATTAGCCTTTGTAGATTGTATCATTAAAGGTGGCAATCAAATATTCATTAAATTATAACACTGTAACAAGTTGGGATCATCTTTTGAGCTTCTCAAAGCCACTAATTAATCATGTGCTTGTCTCAAAAGCTAAAATAAAGCTTTGTTGCAAATAAATACTTTTCACATGTTTAACCTATCATAAATAGAGTTATATACCCATATAATTTATACAGACACAAAACAATCATAACTCAACTTTTGACAAGACTTCTAAAGAACTCTGCATAACAGATAATCATGGCAGAAATAAAGTTTCCTATAAAATGTACTTCATGACTTGCAAACCTTTGTAATTTTTTAATATAAATCTATAATAAGAATGTAAAATAATATATGATTTCCTAGAGTATTCACCAAATAAAAATTATTTTTTCCAATGTGAACAGGGTAGAACCAACATGGCAAAATATTTAGAATGTTTGATATAAATATTTTAAAATATCATTTTTATGTAGATTTTGTTTGTTTGTTTGTTTAATGTAATGACTTTGGCTTAATATCGTGGTTTGCTCTCTGACCTAAGTTATATACCAGAACAAAAGTCACATTTTCTAAAAGAGTAAGTTTGCTATGGGTTTCATATTATTGACATTGAAGGATACTTAGTAAAGCAACTCATTTTGAAAGGCCTTACTCCTCTGCTTACCATTGTAGAAATCATATATTTTTATACGGGAAAATCTTGAGCCATCATTACTCATTTCAATTTGTGCTTAACTGTGCATTCTTTGTAGTCTTCTCCAATACTCAGAAAACAAAAACAAACACAAAAGCAAAAATCCAGATTCTTCTTCTCATCAGAGTCTTTCCAAATAAATAACTCACTTCTACCTAGCTTTCTCAAAATAGTGTATAAACTAATAATAATTCCATAAGAGATTGTTGTTGTTTCATTTAGTAATAATACATCGTTAAAAACAAAAGTATTGTGAAATTGAATTCCAATAAGAAATACTTCATGGAATTCTACTTATTTAGTAGACAGAGATAATTCATAAAATCATTATATTGAAAAAATTGTTTAGACAAAGCTTCATGAAACTTAATCACTAGGAACTAAAGCATTAGCATATTTTAGCTGAAAATTGCAAATTCATTAACATATTTGTGATAAAATGAATCTAGATGTAAAGTTATAGAATCTTTTAGCAAAAAGGTATGTTAGAGATATCTATATATTTCTACTACTTTATTATTTTTTAATTTAACCTATTTATTTCAAGATAAATAATTTGCCTTTAGAGGAAGATGACACACAGAATAATAAAATCGAGAAAGATTGAATGATACTATCCTAGCATCCTAAAGTCAGATTTTTGAGAATGAGTTGTTGGTGCTAACAATAATCTTATTACACAGATCCTTGTACCTAAGGATTTCTAAATTCCTAATAATTTGAATTCATTAATATCCACATATATTATAAATGTGCCAAAATGCATAGCAAAATGACAGGGCTAGAAAAATAACTCAGGTATTGTTCCATCCCTTCTGCTATTTTAAACATTAAGAAACTAACATCAAAAGATCTTCAAGGCTATTTTTCAATTTTGTGTAGACAGGTTATTACAAAATGAGCAAAACCCAGTAATCTGATACTAGAACAGTAGCTCTTTCCACCTAATTAGTCCTGACTCACCAATTTCGAATTCAAATATTTTGGTCTACTTTTTATCAATGAAGACCTGTTAAATGCGTGATTATCATTCAACAAATGCAAATACTGACTTTATTAGTCCCCTTCATCTACGCAAGAAGCTACTGTTTGCTTCTACTATGTAGTCAGCTGAACTTGAGATTATGAGGTATGTAAATATGAGTGGGATGTGGAAGAGATTGTATTATTGTGGAAAAAAATAAGACATTTAAAAAATACCTAGATGTCAAAACTGTATATGTAAGATCATAACAGAAGACAAACAAAATATAGAACAATTCAAAAGGATAAAGCAATATCTCTACTTGTCATATTATCAATGTTTTAATCAAAATAAGGCCACTTACATTGGGCCTTGGATATTGATAGAATTTAACATTAAACAAAATTTTAAAATTTTTTTCTAAACAACAATCACAATAATTTCTTGAACTTGGAAAATAAGCGAACAGATATGATGCTGATGGAGGTGGGGGGAGATGGGGGGAAAGGGAAAAATTGGTAAAGGGCCACGAAAATCAACTACATTGTGCATTGATAAATTTAAAAATAAATAAAAATAAATAAAGGAAATGTAAAAAAAATAAAAATAAAGAAAAGCAAGATTTTCAGCATCAGAGAGTCTCAGGCACATATTGAATAATTTAAATAATTAATTTCCTGATCAAAATATAAAAAGATCTATACATTATTTACTTGGAAAAATAGAACTATACATGTGTATTCATTTGTCATCTGACAAAGCTGTACAATTAAATTCTAGCATATTTATCATAGTCATCTTACACTGGATACAATATAACCTCTGCTCTACAGTTACTTGTGCCACTTTAGAGATCCTAAAATTCATGTAAATATGTGTGTGTGTACATTTTATGCACACAACACTAAAAGGCAACTTGCTCTACATTTTTTTAGAAGAACATCTCTAATTAGTGCTTGAGCAGCAGAGCTTTGATTAAATAATAACCACATTGCTCTTGTCATCTACAAAACAGAAAGCAGTTTTGGTACTCTTCAGATTTTGTTATGGTTAAACATTTGTGCTGAGTTTTGTGTTTCCTGACAGGTTTATTGCCATTATAGTATGTGGGACACGTAGCAAAAAACAGTTTGAAAAGGATCTTGACTCCACGGTGAGAAAATAAAGCAATGTGCAACAAAAGTATTAAAATAGAACACTATTTTTTACTCAGTGATTTTATCTTCAAAATTTTACCAAAGAATAATTCTAAACAAGAAAAATGATGCTTATAGTTATAAAATGTCATGAGAGTATTGTTTACAATAGCTAATTTGTGAAAAAACCTAAATGGATGAACATAAAACAATAAAGTGCAAATATATAGGAATTATTTTAAAAGAATATTATCCAAGTGACAATATAGAAAGAATTTCTTTCAATTGAAAACATTTTTGATGAGGACAATTTGAAAGGCAGCCTGTGCAACAGGTGTAAACCAGGACTGACCTAGACAAACCACAACATATGATTAACCTAAATATTATCCACAATTTAATTGATGCCAATAATCAGTTATTGCCAAGGGGAAGGATTTGCTGTAGAATGTTAACTTCAAAAATAGTAGATCCAGAATGATCACAAATACATACATTAAAATTGTCCTTTGCTCGGTTATAGTAGTTGTGTGTTTTTGGTAAGAATATACATTTTACACATTTTCTATGAAGAGCTGCATTGATTTTATAAAACAACACACATTATAAACAAATTTTTAAACAAAAGTTGTTTAAATTCTTAGTATGAATTGTTAAAAATTCTTACAGAGCTAAAGTTAATAAATGAGATATGGAGGAAAGACCAATGGTAGAAAGAACATATTTACTGTCTTTTTCTAAGTTATTCAGTTAAAAATTATTTCAAATGGCTAATTTTAAGTCACATTTCAGAAGAACCATTATAAAATCCCGAGAACTGCTCTACAAGTGATCTACAAAGTAGATAGAAAAGACTGTAATTTTATTCTAAGGAATTAACAGTTTCCAGAGGATGTCTGGAAAGCATATTACTTGTTAGTCCAATTTGGGAATACAGTTTTATCATTTTAATTCATTGTTTAATTGTCATTCTCTTAACGACTCACTAATTATTACATATGATTAATTACAAATTGATTTTGTTGAAAAATAACATTTATTAAGCTATAGTCTAAGTGAATGTAAAAGTCTTGGCTAATTCAATTATACAAAATGTTACCTGCTTTAAAGAAACCCACTGAATAAAAGAGGATAAAGCAAATACAGTCATGCCCTGGTTAATGACAAGGGTATGTTTGAGAAATGCATCTTTAGGTGATTTCATTGGTGTGTGAACATCAAACAGTGTACTTCACACAAAGAAAGATAGTGTAATCTACTACACCCCTATGCTATATGGTATAGCCTATTGCTCTTAGACTACAAACCTGTATAACATGTTACTGTACTGAATACTGTGGGCAATTGTAACACAATGGGAAGTATTTGTGTATCTTAACATAGAGAAGGTACAGTAAAAATACTGTATAAGAGATAAAAAATGCTATAACTGTATAAGGCACTTATCATGAATGGAGCTTTGCAGTACTGGAAGTTGCACTGGGTGAGTGAGTGAGTGAGTGAGTGAGTGCTGGTTGAATGTGATGGCTTAAGAAATTACTGTACTACTGTAGACTTTATAAATGCTGTACACTTAGGCTTCACTAAATTTATATACATATATATATATATATATTCATTTATAGGCCTATTATTTGGAACAAGTTTTTCTTATTTATTTATTTATTTATTTTATTTATTTATCATTACACAATGTACTTGATTTCTTTCTTCAGTAATAAATTAACCCTAGCTTACTGCAACTATTTTACTTTATAATTTTTAATTTTTTTTTAACTTTTTGGCTGTTTTGTAATAACACTTAGCTTAAAACATGAACATATTGTATAGCTGTACAAAAACATTTTCTTTCTTTGTATCTTTATTCTATAATGTATGTTTCTATTTTTAAACTTTTCGTATTTTTTTTACTTTTTAAACTTTTTTTTTGTTAAAAACTAAGAAATACAAGCATTAGCCCAGGCCCATACATGGTCAAGATCATCAGTATCACTGTCTCTCACCTCCACATCTTGTCCCACTGGAAGGTCTTCAGGGGCAATAACACTCATGGAGCTGTCATCTGCTATGGTAACAATGCCTTCTTCTGGAATAACTCCTGTGGAATGTGCCTGAGGCTTTTCTTGAGGAGGTGTCACTCTTTTCAGAAATATGTCCATGGTGGTTTGCTTTGTTTCTTTTTTTTCATTGTAGATTTGCTTGTAAGCAGATAATAGACCATGAACATTTGTGTCTGTTAATAAAAGCTTTTTGGTGTGGGGGTCCATGTTTTAAGACTTTTTAAGAAGCTTGTTGAGCTCCTCAAAAGTTTCTACTCAACCCTTCACTGTGAATTTTCTTGGGGGTTCTTTTGATTCTCCTGAAGTTTCCTTTTCTTTTGCCTTTTCTCCCCATAGTTCCATCAACTTCTCATTAGTTAATTCTTCATGAACTGCTTCTACAAGCTCCTCAATGTCAAAGTTGTTTGCCATCTCACCAACAGACTTGTTGATTTTTCCAACCTTTTTAACATTGACAAATCCTTTAAAATCATGGCCATATCTCTTGAGAGTCTTCTTACAGAATCCATTCAAACAATCCTTGGTGACATCACCCCAAGCTCTTAATGCAGTCATAGAAGTTGTAATCCTTCCAGAATTTCATCAGTGACTTCTCAGTGCCTTCCTCACATGCCTGGACAAAGATCCTCCTCAGGTCATAGGCCTTAAAAGCTGCTATAACTCCTTGATCCACGGGTTGAATTAAAGAAGTGGTATTTGGAGGGAGAAACACTACTTTATTATTGGGATGAAATTACCAATAAAAGGAGAATGTGCAGGCACATTAACAATAATAATCAAGGTCTTCAAGGGTATGTTAGTCTCTGAACAGTACTTCTCTATTTTTTTTTTCCTTTTTTACTGACCGGTAACGAGATCGCAACCCTCTGTGTCGCGCCCGTACCGGGGACCGGCAACGGGATTGCAATCCTTGGTGTTGCGCCCGTACTGCGCTCAGCCAGCGAGCGGGAACCGGTCTCCACATGGAATCCGAACCCTCAGTGGGAGCGCCGCCGCGCTCCCAAGCGGCGCACTCTCCAGTGCGCCACCGGGCTGGCCCAGTACTTCTCTATTT
>NW_007732764.1:21084-88338 GCF_000696425.1 Galeopterus variegatus
GCTCCAGACCCGTCGCCATCTTGGACCCCCTTGATCTCACATTGTTTTCAAATTGCTAAAAGATTACACAGCAGTATTTTTTAAAAATCTGAAGTTCCCATGCTGGTGGTGTTTTTAACAGGGCACCTGGTTGAAAGAAGATCCCTCAGGATTTTTTTCTCCTGAATAGGTTCTTCAGGGCTTCCACAAGTTCACATGAATAGGCTGAGTTATCAGCAGCCTCCTGGGGTTCCTGCTGGCCAACGAGGCCGCCGTCCGCAGACCCCCGAGCGCTCCCGCCGGCCCGGCCGGAGCCTCCCCACGTCCGCTTTCTCCTCCTGGTCCTCGTTGCCACCGCCTCAGCCTTCTCCTCCTGCTTCCAGGCCCGCACGCTGCAGGTGCCGCTCCCGGGAACTCAGTCTTCATACTTTTTGATCTTTATAAAATTTCTTAAGAAATGACCCTAAAATATTTCTATTTATGTGCTTCATTCTTAATGTTTTTTCTTAGCAGTTTGTGTCAATTAAGTTTTGAGCAATGTTTCTTAATTGAGTCTAATTGTCATCCACCCACCTCAGCGAGCAATCAGAAATGTCAAGTCACTTGTAATTTTCTGGTAATTGAGGAATATGAAAATGACATATGATGTAGCACTATGTGTAATCTAACTGCCCTGAAACCTATAGCTAATTTAACTACTATGCTAAGATTTTGCCTATTTTACGTACAAAGTAATTCAAACACAAATTTGAGAAAATTTGTCTTGTCCCTAGCAATTCCTTCCACACATGACTTTAAGCATTTTCTGTATTAACCCAGTAACTCTTAATCCAATTGTTCTTATCATTCACCACATCTTCAAACACTTATGCAGAATATGATAATATTTTTTAAATGTCATTCTGTGTATCTTTATAGATAGAACTTACATGATCTTCCTACATGAACAATGCTGACCGAGTTTCATAAGACAGGAGGATACTTTTACAATAGAATCTTAGTACAATTGTTGAAATATTAAAATTTGGGTGAAGTTCAAAATCTAACTACCAACGTTTAAAGGGAAAGTTTGATACACCACTTTTTCCCTGTGTAAACATTTCTGTTAATTGCATGGAGTTTGAAAAAGCTTTACTTCATCCTGGCAGTTCTCTAAAGCTAACAAATATTGCTGGGTTTAGTAACTGTGGCAGAATGCCAATTACACTGCATGATGAGTAAAATATCTGCTACAACTCTCACAATGCAACAAAGGTCAGAGAAAACATTTAAAAGTCAGAGGCTAATTAGGTTTCTGACTAGATATGTAAACAATATTTTGTCTTAAACTTATTTATAACAATGAAAAAAATGTGTTCTCATATTAAAAACTACCAAAAGTTACCATACTTTATTACTTGATCCTCACTAGTATTTTATGACCATGAACAAAAAATAGAGAACATACTAAAAAGATAAGTAGCTAGTATCATTTTTATTTATTTATAGAATTAGTAACACGAAAATAGCTTCTCTTTTTTCCTGGAAATGCAGAACTTAGTGTTCATATAACTAGTTATATGTTGCATCACAGGAGCCTTAAATCTGAGAGGGCACTTGCGTAGTGTTTGCCTATTCCAAAGACCTCACCCAGTATTTCAATAGGTAGAGACATCAGTTTATTTATTAGACTTACTGGAGTTGCTGACGCTTGCTGGCCAGCTAGATGTCCATACCACCACGGGGTACATACAACAGTTACATAGTGAACAGATAAAAATAGGGGTGTAAATCATTTGCAAGGTTACACACAGACCCTCACTCAGCTCACATAACTCAGAACTCTCAGGTGATCTGACTGAGTAGATAAATTAATCTACTGACTACGGCCCTGGCACCAGAATGCTAATTCATTTACGTAGTGTCTCTGCTGTCTCCAGTCTTCCATTTGTCTTAAAGGAGATGTGCCTTTCCTTGGGTAACTACCTTGGCCAGCGGTAGTTTCCCAGAGGGGAGAGGGAACTCTGGTATGCATGGGGAGGGGGAATAGGACTATGTCCAGCATTTACCCTACATATGTAATGTACTATATACAAGCAATTTAGCTAAGGAGTTTTTGGTTATAATCTTAAACATGTTTGAAGTAGACTTAAGGAAGGGGCAGAGACATTTCAAAGATAATTGGAAAATGTGTAAAGCACGTATTATTTACTGCCCAAGGGACTTAAAATAGCAGAATCTCTCATTATGAACTTATTTAGTGAAAATAATAAATTTTGCACATCACTTTTTTTTTTTTGACATTAGCAACTTTGACATAGTACCTATTTATGCTCAAGTCTGCAAATGTAGGATTTGTTCTTAAGTGTTTTGTTTTTGTCAGAGAATGACATAAGTAATTCTAACAGGCTTTCCATTCTTTCTCAGAGGAAATTGCACATAAACCCATCAACTTGTTCCAGCTTCTAATAAAAATATATGCATATATATATATATATATATATACACACACACACACACACACACACACATATGTATGCACACAGTGTGTGTATATATAAATCTATTTCATAGATGTACATACAGGTATATATTGGAGATATTGAAGGCTGGGTTACAGACAACTGCAATAAAATAAATATCACAATAAAGTGAGTAACAATTTTTTTGATTTTCAGTGCATATGAAAGTTATGTTTACAGTATACTGTAGTCTATTAAATGTGCAATAGCATTATGTCTTTTAAAAAAATCAATATACACATCTTCATTTAAAAAGACTTTGTGGCTAAAAAATGCTAAAATGCTAGCAATCATTCAAGCCATCAGTGAGTCATAATCTTTTTACTGGTGGAGGGTCTTTCCTCAATGTTGATGACTGCTGACTGATCAGGATTGTGGTTACTGAAGATTAAGGTGGCTGTGGCAATTTCTTTTCAATTTACTTTGCCCAGATCCATCAGATGAATCACTATCTATGACAACTATAGCCTTACAAAATATACTTATTAAATAATAAGATATGAGAGTCAAAATTACTCTTTGATTCATGGGCTGCAGAACTGATGTTGTGTTAGCAGGCATGAAAACAACAATTTCCTTGTGCATCTCCATCATAGCTCTTGGGGGACTAGGTGCATTGTCAATAAACAGTAATATTTTGAAAGGAATCTTTTTTCCGAAGTAGAAACTATCAACAGCAGGCTTAAAATATTCAGCAAACCACATTGTAAACAAATGTTGTATCATCTAGGCTTCTTATGTCTCTGGAGCACAAGCAGAATAGATTTAGCATAATTCTTTAGGGCCCTAAGATTTTCAGTACGGTAAATAAGCATTGTCTTCAACTTAAAGTTACCAGCTGCATTAGCACCTAACAAGAGAGTCAGCCTGTCCTTTGAAGCGCTGAAGCCAGGCATTGACTTCTCTCTAGCTAAGAAAATCCTAGATGGCATCTTCTTTCAGTAAGAGGTTGTCTCTTCTACATTAAAAATCTGTTGTTTAGCGTAGCCACCTTCATCAGTGATTTTAGCTTGATCTTCTGGATAATTTGCTGCCACTTCTACATCAGCACTTGCTGCTTCACCTAACATTTTGAGGTTATGGAGATGGCATCTTTCTTTAAACCTCATGAACCAACCTCTACTAGCTTCAGATTTTTCTTCCGTGGTTTGCTCATCTCTGTCAGCCTGCATAGAATTGAAGAAAGTTAGGTCCTTGTTCTGAATTAGGCTTTGGTTTAATGAATGTTGTGGCTCGTTTGATCTTCTATACAGACCAGTAAAACTTTCTCTACATCACCAATAAAGCTGTTTTGCTTTCTTATCATTTGTGTGTTCATTGGAGTAATACTTTCAATTTTCTTCAAGAACTTTTCCTTTGCTTTTACAACTTAGCTGTTTGGCGTAAGAGGCTTAGCTTTGGGCCTGTCCTGGCTTTTGACAAGGTTTCCTTACTACGGGTAATCATTTTTAGCTCTTGATTTAAAGTGAAAGATGTGTTATTCTTCCTGCTAGTCGAACACTTAGAGGCCATTGAATGGCTGTTAATTTGCTCAATTTAAATATTTTGTGTCTTTGGGAAAAGAGAGGCCTAAGGAGAGGGAGAGAGATGAAGGAATGGTGGGGGGGAGGGGAGCAGTCAAAACACATACAGCAATTACCAATTAAGCTTGCTGTCTTATATGGACATGGTTTATGGTGTCCCAAACATTTACAATAGTCACATCAAAGACAACTGATCTAAGATCACCATAACAAATGTAATAATAACAAAAAAGTTAAAAATATCCTGAGGATTACCAAAATGTGACACTAAGATACAAAATGAGTACATGGGATGGAAAAGACTTGCTTGATGCAGGGTTTACATAGATCCACAATTTGTCAAAAATGCAATATCAATGAAGCACAGTAAAGAGAAATGCAATAAAACAAAGTATTCCTATACACACATATGCAATTTATAATTTAAATTGGCAATATGAAATTCCACTAAAAATTTACTTCAATAACTTTTTCACAATAATGGGTCTGTATTGAAATCATTGCTTTTTTTTTTTTTTGTCTGTAAGTTGTATTTTGTGTTTTTTTCCAAGGAGGTAAATTAATCATAGAAAAAATAAAATAAAAGTTATGAAGAAGAATATATGCATAACTGTTAGGAAAATGCTTATATTGCTAATCACACAGAAAGAAAAAATGATCACAAGAAAAGAGAATAGAATTTGCTAGGTTAAAAAAAGGAATAAAGTATTTAAGACTTACATACACAGAAATGAGAAGCCATTATGCAAAATAAAACAAAAGAATCATGCGTGTGTTGACAGAATAAATAGGAAGCAAAGCAAAAGTTGGTAAAATGATATTTATGTGTGAAAATCCAGGATAATTTCTTAATGTCACTTCAAACAAAATGTATCATCCCTCAAACTAGTCTCTCCAGAGCAGCTCTTCATTTTCAGACAACTGACCACAGTGATGACCACCAGCCACAGCAACCATGGTAGCCACATTTATCAAAATCTCATATACTTTTTGAAGTTTTTCATGCATTAATTCATTTAATAATCACTCAATTTGTTTCCACAACCCAATAAAGTAAATGCTATTATTACCATTTTGGATTTGATGGCATCCATGCCCAGAGAAGTAAAGAAATTGTCCAAGATTATGAGGAGAGTGATAGATCCCAGGTTTGCATTTTAGCAATGTACACTTTGCATGGCTTGTTGTTTTCTATTATTAGCAAGTTTATAGGTATACACTCTCATACCTGTACATTGTGAGCTTACGTTTATGTCTAATCTCTGAAAGCAAAGCGATACGTACGCTACAACAGTAGTCTATCTTCTTTTTATAACAATGATTCATAAACATCAAGCCCTGAGGGACCTTTGGTTAAAAGTTGACTGGAGATGAAGATAAAAATCAAAAGTAAATGAAAAATCAATTGATTCCAGTTCTTCTAACTTGAGCTCTCATCTTTTATGTCATGCTCTATGTTATACTCATTCAGTAAACACTGACTTTGCTTTTACTATGAACCAGACACTGGCAATAGAAAGTTTATATTCACTGTGTTCCAAGTGAACTGCATATTTACCACCCCTCAATTTTAAGAGAATAAAATATTATTAAGTATTTAACCTAATGAGAGTTAAATATACCTCAGTTTGGTATTATACTTCTTAAATACAGTGCCTTATTGCCTGAAACCAGGAGTGAGACCGGAGTGCAATGCCAGCAGTAAGGCTCTGTGCACTTACTTGATTGAGGGAGCTCTCTGTTTTGCTTGGAGGTTTTTAGCACCAAACACAAAGATAAATGTTGTGATAATTTACAAAAAATGTGTGTAAGTTTATTAGTTATACACATATAATTTTTTAAATATATGTTATTAGTTTATCAAGTATATGAGGGTACTTGAAAAAGTTCTTGGAAAGATTCTCATTATCTTTTAATTCTATTCTTTTATACCCTTGTATAAATCATTAAGTTGTTAAGTATACAAGTTTTCAAGTTATAAATATATGTTTTAAGTTTTTTTAACAAGTAAAATATTTTTGGCATTTATATCTGAGAAAACTTTTTTCTTTATAAGTGCATCCTTATAAAGAAAATATTATGAATATAAATAGTCAGCAATTGCCATGGACTATGCACAATATGAAACTCCATAAAACAATTCCTTATGCTGGAATTAGTAAAGTGACATCTAGCAAAATCTAGTAAATTTGATGATGCATATAACTGATGACTGAGCAATTACACTGCGAAACAAATGCCTTAGAAAAACATGCAAGTGAACAAGGACACATACACAAAAAGGCTATTTTAACATAATACAGTACAAATTTTTAAAAATAGACTTTAAATATAGATGGATAAATAAATTGTGATATAGTTAAAAAAACAGAATAATATTTTGTAATTAAAAAGAAAGAATCTTGCCAACATGAGAAAAGAAAAACCCAGATGAATGGCTGTATCATAATACTATTTATTTAAAGTTTAAAACAACTAGTACAATATTATGGATACATTTTATGAGCACATATCATAAGTGGAAAAAGAAAAGAATGGAAATATTTCTTTTAAATACTAGGGAGATTGGCTATCTCTCTTGGGGTTAAGGTTGGGAAGAGAGTAATATAATTGAGAAGTGTGTATAGAAGACTCAGTATTATTAATAGAATATTTTATTCCTTAAACTGGGTAATGTGCATACAGGCATGTTGCATCTTCAACAGGTAATATATTTATATGAAATAGTACTCTTCTAAAATTTATAAGTATATATAATTTACAAATTATATACCAGAGTACTTCAAAAAGTTCATGGAAAGATTCATATTATCTTTTCATTTTACTTCTCCACAAATTCTTGGCGTGCCTTTATATGTAGTGTAACTCTAAAACTTGTAAGTATATATAATTGACAAAATACCAAAGGAATCCACTTCCAGGGTGCAGTACAGATGTAAATTCTGCTTATACCTGGTAGCTGAGTGGACTATGACATTCAAGAACCCGTAATACCCAGGAGATTCATCATCTTCTTGGTGGATGGTCAGTGGAATGTTGCAGAAGGTCTGAAGTTTGACACACAAGTCAGTCAGCATCTGCAGCTCCACGGACGACAGAGAGAAGGTTTTGAAACACTTCTGCAGCTTCCTGGATGTTCTCTCTCCACTAGGTGTGCTCATAGTCAGAGCAAATCAGGAATGTATAAGTCTTGTGGTTGAGGTTGTACACCCCAAACAGTGATACCTTGCTGCTGCTGTTCTGTATGTATGTAGGTATATATGTATGTATGTGTGTGTGTATGTATGTATGTATGTATGTATGTATGTATCATCTATCAAGAGAGCAAGAGATTATTGAAGAGGTCATTAAAATTTAGATAACAACAAAGAGGTTTTTAAAAAGTTGATATTCAAAAATCCATTTATAACTATTTGAATTATTACGATCATTCACAATTACTTAATTTCTAGGAAAAGAAAAAGTACAATAAGTGAAATAAAAGATTTCATATAGTTAGAGTATAAGAGTAAAGTTTATCAGCGATCTGACTATTTCTTACTTAATATTCTTAAATATTTCTGTGGTAGGTATTTTAATTCTCTCTTTACAGATGCAGAATTTGAATCCAGAGAAACTAAGCAATGTTTTCCTGGTTTGCAATTCCCGTACTTTCTGGTATGATTATCTGCTACATAGGTGTGATAGATTTGGATGTGGACACAATGATTCCTTCCTGTGGAAATAAGGTTTAATTTTAACAATGAGAGAATGAGTGAGAGAGGACATCGAGAAAAACACTTTTGCATTGTCAGTAATGTGTTGGTGAATTTTAAAGGAATGATTATTATATAAAATTGGTGCTAAAAGTTGGACTTGAGAAAAATAAGGCAAAGTAAATATCACTAGTTTGTTTTTGTTTTTTTCAATTTAGCCTGACATTTTACATGTTTTCCCTTTTCAAAGATATTTTGCAGAGTTGAACTGAAGCCATTTGGCCAAATATTTTTTTCTATCTCTCCATGGAATGTTCAATTTACTTAATATTGGAAAAACTAAAATGACTAATTACAATGTTTCTATATAGTGTGTACCCCAAAGAACTACATGCTTTTGGATGTTTTTATAGCTTTTAACAATGAAGGTTTCCCTCACAGAAAAATGAATGAACTCTTTAATGGACATTGTTTAGATACCATTCTAGAAAAGGAATTTTGTTGTTGTTGTTGCTAACAGGAAATTTTGTTTTTTCAGTGCTTCCAGCAGCAGAAAGAATCCAGGGGCTAAAATACAGCTACAGCTGGAGCTAACTCTCATTCATTTATCATTGTCACTTCATGAATTAGGAGCCAACAGACCATTTCTCTCACTTTACTTCAGTCCTTTTCAGAATGAGGCAAGGTTATAATGCTCAAATATGATAGTGCTTTCTCCTTGTCTGTTATTTAGAGAGCAGTCATTTTTGCTCTGTGTCACTCTATAAACTCTTGAGCTTTTCAAAAGGAAACTAAATTCTACCTGGTGTTTCTCTATGAATGTGTGTGTGTGTGTGTGTGTGTGTGTGTGTGTGTGTATAGGACATATGGTAATAACATTTGCTTAACACTTTAATATCATCACATGGCTGTCAAATTTTTATGGCACACATTTTAACTTCTCTCAAACTTTGAAATAATCATCATCTGTCTAAGTACCTTTTTGAAGATGAAAAGAATCACACTTTCTAAATTTTGAAGCTTTTATTAAGACATTTTAATAGTAGTGAAAGAAATGATTATATGTCTACTGAACTGCCAATAGAATCGTAGAAGGAAAGTTGTTCCTTAAAATGGATTGTGCTACATCAATTTATTCTCTTTCAAGAGTTACAGGCATTAACCTTTGGAATGACCATTACCCTTTAATGGCATTCTTATGTTACCTAATGTATCATTAGCCTTTGTAGATTGTATCATTAAAGGTGGCAATCAAATATTCATTAAATTATAACACTGTAACAAGTTGGGATCATCTTTTGAGCTTCTCAAAGCCACTAATTAATCATGTGCTTGTCTCAAAAGCTAAAATAAAGCTTTGTTGCAAATAAATACTTTTCACATGTTTAACCTATCATAAATAGAGTTATATACCCATATAATTTATACAGACACAAAACAATCATAACTCAACTTTTGACAAGACTTCTAAAGAACTCTGCATAACAGATAATCATGGCAGAAATAAAGTTTCCTATAAAATGTACTTCATGACTTGCAAACCTTTGTAATTTTTTAATATAAATCTATAATAAGAATGTAAAATAATATATGATTTCCTAGAGTATTCACCAAATAAAAATTATTTTTTCCAATGTGAACAGGGTAGAACCAACATGGCAAAATATTTAGAATGTTTGATATAAATATTTTAAAATATCATTTTTATGTAGATTTTGTTTGTTTGTTTGTTTAATGTAATGACTTTGGCTTAATATCGTGGTTTGCTCTCTGACCTAAGTTATATACCAGAACAAAAGTCACATTTTCTAAAAGAGTAAGTTTGCTATGGGTTTCATATTATTGACATTGAAGGATACTTAGTAAAGCAACTCATTTTGAAAGGCCTTACTCCTCTGCTTACCATTGTAGAAATCATATATTTTTATACGGGAAAATCTTGAGCCATCATTACTCATTTCAATTTGTGCTTAACTGTGCATTCTTTGTAGTCTTCTCCAATACTCAGAAAACAAAAACAAACACAAAAGCAAAAATCCAGATTCTTCTTCTCATCAGAGTCTTTCCAAATAAATAACTCACTTCTACCTAGCTTTCTCAAAATAGTGTATAAACTAATAATAATTCCATAAGAGATTGTTGTTGTTTCATTTAGTAATAATACATCGTTAAAAACAAAAGTATTGTGAAATTGAATTCCAATAAGAAATACTTCATGGAATTCTACTTATTTAGTAGACAGAGATAATTCATAAAATCATTATATTGAAAAAATTGTTTAGACAAAGCTTCATGAAACTTAATCACTAGGAACTAAAGCATTAGCATATTTTAGCTGAAAATTGCAAATTCATTAACATATTTGTGATAAAATGAATCTAGATGTAAAGTTATAGAATCTTTTAGCAAAAAGGTATGTTAGAGATATCTATATATTTCTACTACTTTATTATTTTTTAATTTAACCTATTTATTTCAAGATAAATAATTTGCCTTTAGAGGAAGATGACACACAGAATAATAAAATCGAGAAAGATTGAATGATACTATCCTAGCATCCTAAAGTCAGATTTTTGAGAATGAGTTGTTGGTGCTAACAATAATCTTATTACACAGATCCTTGTACCTAAGGATTTCTAAATTCCTAATAATTTGAATTCATTAATATCCACATATATTATAAATGTGCCAAAATGCATAGCAAAATGACAGGGCTAGAAAAATAACTCAGGTATTGTTCCATCCCTTCTGCTATTTTAAACATTAAGAAACTAACATCAAAAGATCTTCAAGGCTATTTTTCAATTTTGTGTAGACAGGTTATTACAAAATGAGCAAAACCCAGTAATCTGATACTAGAACAGTAGCTCTTTCCACCTAATTAGTCCTGACTCACCAATTTCGAATTCAAATATTTTGGTCTACTTTTTATCAATGAAGACCTGTTAAATGCGTGATTATCATTCAACAAATGCAAATACTGACTTTATTAGTCCCCTTCATCTACGCAAGAAGCTACTGTTTGCTTCTACTATGTAGTCAGCTGAACTTGAGATTATGAGGTATGTAAATATGAGTGGGATGTGGAAGAGATTGTATTATTGTGGAAAAAAATAAGACATTTAAAAAATACCTAGATGTCAAAACTGTATATGTAAGATCATAACAGAAGACAAACAAAATATAGAACAATTCAAAAGGATAAAGCAATATCTCTACTTGTCATATTATCAATGTTTTAATCAAAATAAGGCCACTTACATTGGGCCTTGGATATTGATAGAATTTAACATTAAACAAAATTTTAAAATTTTTTTCTAAACAACAATCACAATAATTTCTTGAACTTGGAAAATAAGCGAACAGATATGATGCTGATGGAGGTGGGGGGAGATGGGGGGAAAGGGAAAAATTGGTAAAGGGCCACGAAAATCAACTACATTGTGCATTGATAAATTTAAAAATAAATAAAAATAAATAAAGGAAATGTAAAAAAAATAAAAATAAAGAAAAGCAAGATTTTCAGCATCAGAGAGTCTCAGGCACATATTGAATAATTTAAATAATTAATTTCCTGATCAAAATATAAAAAGATCTATACATTATTTACTTGGAAAAATAGAACTATACATGTGTATTCATTTGTCATCTGACAAAGCTGTACAATTAAATTCTAGCATATTTATCATAGTCATCTTACACTGGATACAATATAACCTCTGCTCTACAGTTACTTGTGCCACTTTAGAGATCCTAAAATTCATGTAAATATGTGTGTGTGTACATTTTATGCACACAACACTAAAAGGCAACTTGCTCTACATTTTTTTAGAAGAACATCTCTAATTAGTGCTTGAGCAGCAGAGCTTTGATTAAATAATAACCACATTGCTCTTGTCATCTACAAAACAGAAAGCAGTTTTGGTACTCTTCAGATTTTGTTATGGTTAAACATTTGTGCTGAGTTTTGTGTTTCCTGACAGGTTTATTGCCATTATAGTATGTGGGACACGTAGCAAAAAACAGTTTGAAAAGGATCTTGACTCCACGGTGAGAAAATAAAGCAATGTGCAACAAAAGTATTAAAATAGAACACTATTTTTTACTCAGTGATTTTATCTTCAAAATTTTACCAAAGAATAATTCTAAACAAGAAAAATGATGCTTATAGTTATAAAATGTCATGAGAGTATTGTTTACAATAGCTAATTTGTGAAAAAACCTAAATGGATGAACATAAAACAATAAAGTGCAAATATATAGGAATTATTTTAAAAGAATATTATCCAAGTGACAATATAGAAAGAATTTCTTTCAATTGAAAACATTTTTGATGAGGACAATTTGAAAGGCAGCCTGTGCAACAGGTGTAAACCAGGACTGACCTAGACAAACCACAACATATGATTAACCTAAATATTATCCACAATTTAATTGATGCCAATAATCAGTTATTGCCAAGGGGAAGGATTTGCTGTAGAATGTTAACTTCAAAAATAGTAGATCCAGAATGATCACAAATACATACATTAAAATTGTCCTTTGCTCGGTTATAGTAGTTGTGTGTTTTTGGTAAGAATATACATTTTACACATTTTCTATGAAGAGCTGCATTGATTTTATAAAACAACACACATTATAAACAAATTTTTAAACAAAAGTTGTTTAAATTCTTAGTATGAATTGTTAAAAATTCTTACAGAGCTAAAGTTAATAAATGAGATATGGAGGAAAGACCAATGGTAGAAAGAACATATTTACTGTCTTTTTCTAAGTTATTCAGTTAAAAATTATTTCAAATGGCTAATTTTAAGTCACATTTCAGAAGAACCATTATAAAATCCCGAGAACTGCTCTACAAGTGATCTACAAAGTAGATAGAAAAGACTGTAATTTTATTCTAAGGAATTAACAGTTTCCAGAGGATGTCTGGAAAGCATATTACTTGTTAGTCCAATTTGGGAATACAGTTTTATCATTTTAATTCATTGTTTAATTGTCATTCTCTTAACGACTCACTAATTATTACATATGATTAATTACAAATTGATTTTGTTGAAAAATAACATTTATTAAGCTATAGTCTAAGTGAATGTAAAAGTCTTGGCTAATTCAATTATACAAAATGTTACCTGCTTTAAAGAAACCCACTGAATAAAAGAGGATAAAGCAAATACAGTCATGCCCTGGTTAATGACAAGGGTATGTTTGAGAAATGCATCTTTAGGTGATTTCATTGGTGTGTGAACATCAAACAGTGTACTTCACACAAAGAAAGATAGTGTAATCTACTACACCCCTATGCTATATGGTATAGCCTATTGCTCTTAGACTACAAACCTGTATAACATGTTACTGTACTGAATACTGTGGGCAATTGTAACACAATGGGAAGTATTTGTGTATCTTAACATAGAGAAGGTACAGTAAAAATACTGTATAAGAGATAAAAAATGCTATAACTGTATAAGGCACTTATCATGAATGGAGCTTTGCAGTACTGGAAGTTGCACTGGGTGAGTGAGTGAGTGAGTGAGTGAGTGCTGGTTGAATGTGATGGCTTAAGAAATTACTGTACTACTGTAGACTTTATAAATGCTGTACACTTAGGCTTCACTAAATTTATATACATATATATATATATATATTCATTTATAGGCCTATTATTTGGAACAAGTTTTTCTTATTTATTTATTTATTTATTTTATTTATTTATCATTACACAATGTACTTGATTTCTTTCTTCAGTAATAAATTAACCCTAGCTTACTGCAACTATTTTACTTTATAATTTTTAATTTTTTTTTAACTTTTTGGCTGTTTTGTAATAACACTTAGCTTAAAACATGAACATATTGTATAGCTGTACAAAAACATTTTCTTTCTTTGTATCTTTATTCTATAATGTATGTTTCTATTTTTAAACTTTTCGTATTTTTTTTACTTTTTAAACTTTTTTTTTGTTAAAAACTAAGAAATACAAGCATTAGCCCAGGCCCATACATGGTCAAGATCATCAGTATCACTGTCTCTCACCTCCACATCTTGTCCCACTGGAAGGTCTTCAGGGGCAATAACACTCATGGAGCTGTCATCTGCTATGGTAACAATGCCTTCTTCTGGAATAACTCCTGTGGAATGTGCCTGAGGCTTTTCTTGAGGAGGTGTCACTCTTTTCAGAAATATGTCCATGGTGGTTTGCTTTGTTTCTTTTTTTTCATTGTAGATTTGCTTGTAAGCAGATAATAGACCATGAACATTTGTGTCTGTTAATAAAAGCTTTTTGGTGTGGGGGTCCATGTTTTAAGACTTTTTAAGAAGCTTGTTGAGCTCCTCAAAAGTTTCTACTCAACCCTTCACTGTGAATTTTCTTGGGGGTTCTTTTGATTCTCCTGAAGTTTCCTTTTCTTTTGCCTTTTCTCCCCATAGTTCCATCAACTTCTCATTAGTTAATTCTTCATGAACTGCTTCTACAAGCTCCTCAATGTCAAAGTTGTTTGCCATCTCACCAACAGACTTGTTGATTTTTCCAACCTTTTTAACATTGACAAATCCTTTAAAATCATGGCCATATCTCTTGAGAGTCTTCTTACAGAATCCATTCAAACAATCCTTGGTGACATCACCCCAAGCTCTTAATGCAGTCATAGAAGTTGTAATCCTTCCAGAATTTCATCAGTGACTTCTCAGTGCCTTCCTCACATGCCTGGACAAAGATCCTCCTCAGGTCATAGGCCTTAAAAGCTGCTATAACTCCTTGATCCACGGGTTGAATTAAAGAAGTGGTATTTGGAGGGAGAAACACTACTTTATTATTGGGATGAAATTACCAATAAAAGGAGAATGTGCAGGCACATTAACAATAATAATCAAGGTCTTCAAGGGTATGTTAGTCTCTGAACAGTACTTCTCTATTTTTTTTTTCCTTTTTTACTGACCGGTAACGAGATCGCAACCCTCTGTGTCGCGCCCGTACCGGGGACCGGCAACGGGATTGCAATCCTTGGTGTTGCGCCCGTACTGCGCTCAGCCAGCGAGCGGGAACCGGTCTCCACATGGAATCCGAACCCTCAGTGGGAGCGCCGCCGCGCTCCCAAGTGGCGCACTCTCCAGTGCGCCACCGGGCTGGCCCAGTACTTCTCTATTTTGCTGTTAGAGCAATTAAGGAGCGAATCTTGGAAGAAAAGCTGATACATTCATGACTTTTAATTGCTTCTGTAGTGCATTACTAGTGTAAGCTTACTGATATGCTTGAAGACGCTGGGGTTCTCACTGTGCCGGATCACAAAGGGTTTCTATTTGTAGTCTTTAACACTGCCCCCAAGCATGACTGTGATCTTGTCCTTAAAAGTCTTGAAACCTGGATTGACTTGACTTTCTTATGAATGAAAGTTTTTTCCAGCATCTATTTCCAGAATAGGGAGTTTTCATCCATATTGTAGTTTTGCACTGGCAAATAATTTTCCTTCACAATAAGCTTATCTATAGTTTCCAAAAATTCTTCAGCTGCCTTCACATCAGAACTTGCAGATTCACTCACTTTTACATTATGTAATGAATAATGATTCTTGAATCGTTTAAACCACCCAGAGCTAGCAATGAATCATAGTAAGGATCAGCCTTTCCTTTCAATATCACAAACAAACTTTTGCATTGGCTGTGACTGTCATGGCACTGAGAGAAGCTTCTGTGTCTGGCCTTCAATCAAGGTCACTACGAGTTTGTCCATATCTGATATACACTCTTCTCAACTTGCTGTTAGTCTCATTTCTTTCAGTGAAGCATATCCTTTCACAGCTTTTGTCACTTTGTTCTCTTTCTTCAAGATCGTAGCTATGGTGGAATGAGACATGCCTGACTGGCAAGCAATACCCATCACTGATTATCAACCATTGTAGTCCTTAATCACATTTAATTTTGTCATCAATCACTAGATGTGGCCTTTTACTGGCAATATTAACAGTGGATTTTGCATGCTTAGAGAACATAATAAATAAAACAACCTGAGTTTAAATCAAGCACAAGAGAAAATGATGTCATCAAGAGACATGGTAAACCCGAGATGTATGAGTCTGCTGTAAGCATAATATAACATACTGTTTCACGGTAAAAAAAAAAAAAAATATATATATATATATAAGTAGTAGGAGTACATTCTAATATAATGATAAAATGTATGCTATGACATCACGAACAGCTACAATGTCACTAGAGGATAGATATTTTTCAGCTCCATTGTAATCTTATGGGACACTGCCATGTATGCAGTCCATTGTTAACCAAAATGTCATCACACAGTGCATGATTGTGTCTCAGAATGAGAAAGAAATATGCCCCTTAATTTTGAATATGTGTAACTACAGTTCCTTGTTGTTTTAAAATGTTTCACTTTAATCACATTAGCAAAAACATGAAAATGATAAAAATATATTTGAAAGGACAAAGGACTTATCAATAATAATACAAGATGTTCCAGTAGTTATGTGATAACTCATATCTAAGACTGAGCTTTTAACTTCTATGGGGCCTATTTAACTTTGAGATCAGATTAGTTAATTCACAATAAATTCAAAAGCAAACAAACTTGACCAAAATTTTCAGAGATTGTACTTCTAGAAAACTAAGCAGTTACAAATATTTACTTTCATAATTCTTTGAAGTAATAGTCAACTTAAATCAAAGTTCAGTCTCCCTCCAAAGCCAACTTTAGAAACCTCTCCCTGCTACATTTAGTAGGCACATGAGGAAAAATTATAACAAATCTCTGAAAAGAGAAAAGAAAGTAACTGGGAGTCATTGAATCCCTGCTGCTTCAGGCATTGGAATAGACTGTTTTCGTTCACTTTAATCCTTCCTTTCTGCAATCTTATGTGGTAGGTATTATTATTCTCTTTTGAAGATGGGTACCTTTAGGCAATTAAGTGTGTTTTCTAAGATACACACCTAATAAGTGTTCAGGTAAAACCACATTTTTCCTAATTCAAAATTTGTAATCATTTCCCTCCATTATATTCATAGAAGTCTTCATATTAAAATTCTCTGCATCAACATGATATTTCTATTGTCATCTAGTAAACTCCTTCCAACATATTTTGAAAAATATTTAATAAAAAAATAAAATGTACATACCTCTCTTGTCTAAGTAGTTTACACTTCCCTTTGAACAACTAGATAATTTGTTTCTTTAAAATATTTCTGCTAAATAAAAATAAATAAATTAAAAGAGAAAAGAATCATCTTGGTATAAAACTGATCCTAGCAACTCCCTCCTTCCTACTATAAAGCATATTACATAATTTACAGTTAATCTTGTCACTTGAATTGAGCTATCCTACACCTTTACTCCAAATGTGTCATCATGTTGCTTGATTAAAGGAAAATAACCAACAAGCTTGATATACCCCTCATCTCCTAAGCTCTTTTATATAATCCAATAACATGGAACATTCTCTCAAAAAGAAAATGCAGCTGATTTTTCACACAATTTTTTTCCTTAGCCTGAAAACTATGGTACTTGTTTCTCAGTAATGAATTCACATGCGTCTCTTGAATTTCTTTTTCCCTGCAACAGTCCAATGAGTCTTTATCTATCGCTCCAGACAGCCATCTTCTCAAATCACCTAGAGATGTGAATGATAACCCTATCACCTGCTAGACAGAAACATCAAAATTCTGGCCACCATTCACCAAGATAGCTTTTTCTTATCTGAAGCTATCCATCTATAATGTGTAAGGACAGAGCCTGCTTTCAGTAATGCAGCTGGTTATAGCAACTAAGAATAGCACAAGCTTCATTCCAGATGATATAGAATAACTCACCTTCATCCAAATGAACTAGAACAGGATGCTTGACTCCTGAAGGACAATTGAAAAAGTCTGTGTTGAGCACAAATTGCACAGAAAGACTGAGTCAAATAACTAATTGAGACATATTTTGTACCCAAATCTCTAAATGGGTATGATTTAACATCGATAAAGTTTACCCAGTTTATAAATGTGATGTTTAATAATGCAAGTAATTTTGCAGTTTTCATTACATGATCAATAATAATAGTAATAATTGCATAAATTAGGGAATAAATTTATATGTTTGAGTGAAACTGAAATTTTAATGTCATGAAATCATAAAATACATACTGCCTCATGCTATTTCTGTCATAAAATATACCTTTAAAAACTGGATTTTTCTTTTTGACATTTCTTTTTTACATAGTATTATATAAGCAGTTATGAGATCCTTCATGATATGAATTAATCTGAATAAGCCATCATAATGCAAAACTTACTTTGATAATTAAGACAAGAGATTATTCTGTTAACACTTGCTTATATCATTTAATATAAAATGATTACTCTCCTCAGTAAAGCAGAAAAAAACTATAAAAATTAGCATATATTCTCTTCTAATAAACACAGCAATGTATTAACCTTGCCCAAAAGTGATTTATTATTTTTAACTTAAATGTTAAATTTTTTTTTTTAGAGAGAAAGCTTTCTTACATTTCTATAGTTTGTTTATTTTCTCTGTGAACCATTCTCTTTTTTGAGATTTTCTTCTACTTCAAATAAAGCAGGTCTCATCAGATCTTGTGAAAGCCAGAGGTTAGCAAAATCATTTTGCTTGAGGTAAATTTAAAACTTGAGTATCCAGGAGTAACAGGTAAATGCACCCACTCCTGTTTTTAGGGTCTTTAAATCTTAATGATTTGTGCTCCAGAAACGGACTTGTGCTTCTCTTTCCTACGTCCATTTTAGAGCTCTCATTAAGTGAATTGGACAACTACAGTTATCTGAGCAACTCTAGATACCTTTTTTTCCCTCTTTAAAAATAAAGTGTGCAGTTTTGTGTAATTTACATAGACTTAAGGTATTACAGGTATTGAAAGAGCTTTATTAAATGGGTGTGTGGACAATTGAAGGTGCACCAGAGTGAAATCTTCTAATTGCCTATGGTGCATTTTAATAAATTGCAAGCTCACATGTCAATCACAGGATAAAGGCCAGGCATATAGAGATGTTTGTATTAATTATTAATATCAAATGGCTATTAGAGCTCTTTGGTTTTTTGCTGTGGCAAAGCACGTCAGTTAAAGTGCTAGATAGGAAGCAATTTGTTTGCATGCAGATGGCTCTGGATCGTAATAAAACTTAAGTTCTAACTCTCACTTGACCTTCTACAACTTTCTTTTGTGGTGCCAGTCACAGGGGGCATATTAGGGTGCCTTAATCACCTTGGATCACGTGTGGCAAGTCTGAATCCTGTACAGATGACAAAAACAAAGGCTTGAATTTAGCTTGCACTCCTTATCCACTGGCATTTTCCTCAAGTGTTGCATGTTACCGACAGTGTGACTATTATTTTAAGCATTGTGCTTGTCGAAAGACAAAGTAATTTTGTTGTTATTCTTTACTGAGAAAGATAAAATGCTATGATCTTTTCTCAAGCATTTGCCTCCCTCACACAAGCAGCTATTTAGAGTAAATGCACAGAGAATATTTCACTGGTAAAAACAAAAGATCTACAACAACAACAAAATTAAACTTATGTTTTGTATTCTTTGCATCATTATTTTACCCTGGAGTCTTACAAATCAAGCAAAACTGATCAGTGAACAAATGAATAGCATTGGTAAGTCAATACCTCACAGACACTAGCTCCATTATCAACACCTACTATTTTTATGTCTTTGGTATGTTTCTGGTGTCAATTTCCTCTTCTCAGCTTCCTATCTGTAAAATGGCAACACTCATCCATTTCAATTGAAACCACAAAGTAAATCATGAGACCTATAGCTACATAATCATTTAACCTATAGAAAAAAATATTCCCCAAAAGTCTTATTTAATGTTAAGAAATTATTGTGTTAAGTAATAAAACTCACTAATAATAAATTCATACTTAGGCAAAATCTCAAGAAATCATTAACATTTAATATTTTAATTTTTCTTAAATAAATTAGTGAGTTTCATTAACAACCCACAAGTACAGTGTTTAATAAGAAAAAAAAAAAAAAAACTGGTGTCTGACTTTGAGACAAGTTTGTTTTGTTTATGTTATTTATGTCATTTTACACATGTCTCAGAGGTAAAACCTGAGTATAACTCTCTTCCTATTTATCATTCATTGTCCTACTCTTTGGGAATAATATCTATATGGAATATATCTAATAATATTAAACGTTTAACATTTAGCAAATTAAAAACTTTTTTTTAGTCTTTAAAAAAGCTGTGAAATGTTTTTAAATACATATGCCTCAGGGGAAAATTATTTATGTTCTGGGTCTTCTCATCTCTTTTAAACAATGCAGAAGGACATTATCTCCTTGGCAGAGATCTGGAAGCTAGCTTTTATTTTCAGCTCTAATGGTCTCATCTGAATCCTCATCCCAGGAGTGTTCACTGACAGAGACCCCATGCTGTGATTCACGCTGTTTAATGCCAAGTTGACGGGTAATAAAGTTATCATAATCCATAATTTAATTATAGATGAAAGTCCCTGCTCTGATTGTAACACTGAGATTCTGGCTTCATTTACACTTCTGGGATGCTTCACAAATGATTTGGGTTGATCTTTGGTACAGGGTCAGGGGTGAAAATTTTTTTTATATAATTGCATTCTATCCTACTTAGAAGAAACATTCCATGTCCAAATTAGATTTATTTTTGAGTTGTCATATGTCTGTAGTTTCTATGGTAAGAATAAATTTTAAGAAGGATTTGTGTAGATGTTTCCTCTTTGCCATGAATATTTGGGTTAGGATTTCTCATCTCGTTTGATGTAAAAATTGCTTCTTTTCTTGCTATTGTTCCAAACTTCACAAACAGAAACAAACAAAAAAACATTGTTTCCTAAAAGTTAAAGAAAAATGCATAACTGGAAACTGTGTTTATGTTCCCTGAATTGTACCAATCTTATGTTAATTTCATGTCAATTTCTGAATTTGCTGAGACTGCTTACTTAATTGAACATAGTGCCCTCTTCCTTTCCTATTTTAAATTAGTATCAAATTCTATCCGTTTTCTTCATGAAGTTTTTTCCTGCAAGGAAGTGCACTAGATGCTAAGTTCAATCTATATTGATACTTACCTTTGTGACTGAGACATTCACCAAAACTTCCCAAATCTCTCTAAATTCTCACAGTGATGGCAACAATGTGATGATTAAGCAAAATAATACTCAACAGAAAGATCTAGCAACCTCTCAGAAGGACTTAATCAAAATGCTGTGGATATCTATATTTAAAAATGAAGCAGCTGGGCCTTGTTTTTAATTCATGGGCATGTGAGTATGTGTAGGAGTGATGGAGTTTGGATGTGTTGTCCCCTCCAAAACTGATGTGGAAATTTGATCTCCAATGTGACAGTGTTGGAAACTGATTGAGTCATGGGGGTGGATCCCTCATGAATGGATTAGTGCTCTCCCTGGAGAGGGGGAGAGTAATGAGTGAGTTCTTGCTCTTTTAGTTCCTGCCAGAGCTGACTATTTAAAGGACCCTGGCACCTCTTCTCTGTCTCTCTCTTGCTTCCTCTTGCCATGTGATCTGCTTGTACCCGCCTGCTGCCGGCCACTTTTCCGCCATGAGTAGAAACAGCGTGAGACTCGTGCAAGATGCAGCTGTCCCAGAATCATAAGCCAAATAAACCTCTCTTCTTTATAAGTCACCCAGTCTCAGGTAATTCTGTTACAGCAACACAAAACAGACTAATACAATGAGGAATGATTGTAAGATATACATTAATTATAGGATTTATTATTTAAGAAAAATGCTTTATCCCGTAGGTACTTTGTACTCTAACTTTCAGAACTAAAAAGATTAGCTGTATTTGAAATTCCTTGGAAACTGTAATTATATTAGAAAAGAAAGCCAGTTGATTATGGGCAGGAAGAGACTACAGAAAATATGATTTTATTTCCAATATTCCAAAGAGTACAATAAGACCCATAATTTATTTGTGATTTCACATTATCGATATTGAACACATGATCACAGAATTTATGAAAGTTGAATGTAAATGTCTTTGATCAGACTTTATTAAACTTTAATAAATTAAACTTTATATAAATCTACAGGTAACGCTATCGTGATACAAAGGAATATTTACAGAAGAGAAGTTATGTATTTTCAAACACATCATTTCCTATGGAAAAATGATAGACACCCATTCATGAATGAATGTAAAAAAGAAATCAAATTCCCTTGTGAATCCAAAGCCAAAGGCAAACTGTTTTCTCTTTTATTGACATATATGTAAATATTACTTGTATTACTTGTATTAGTTAATCTAAAGTAAATGAATTACAGACTAACACTCTACACATACATTTATACAAAAGGCCAACAGCCATCACAGTTTTACATAAATTCTCATTTCTATTACTGCACATTTTAAATTATCACACTAAAGTTTTATGCCAGTACATACATGTTTTCTTTTAATTTAAATGTAAAGCCATAAAATCTCTGAGGCATCTTCAAGGAAGAAGAAGCGAAATATCTTGATAACGGAATGAAAGAGAAGAATTGGGAATGCATCTTCCATTCTTTGATTCCCTTAGCAATACATTTTAGTTATCGGAAGAAACAGCAGCATGTTTGAGTTGCTGGTTCAAAGCACAAACAATGCACTGTAAGACAGAGCCACAGACTTGTAATAAAATGTTGAATGAGGTATTAAGTAAGTCAAAGAATGATTTTGCCGAGAGACAATGGCTTACAGAGAAGATAAATATATTTTCAGGATCTTTATCTCTCTAATATTGAAAAACAAAATGCTTTCAATCTATGATTTGGTGGCAAATTTATAACCTGTAGAATAATATCTACCAAGGTCAAAAGATAGTTCACTGTTACTAACCACTTAGGTAGGCAATTTGGGCCACAGCCTGGGTAAGTAATATGGAAACTCTTGCATCCATGCAGAACCATCCTCCATGTCCCCATGGCCACTTGGTTCATCAGTCTGTTTAGCAACTACAAATGTGGCTGAGAAGAGTCCCACTGAAATCTACCTGGTGGGTCACAGTATCCACCTGACTGTTGAAAACCTTCTTTGTAGTGAGTGCATAGGTGGCTACCTTCACAGGGATACATGTTATCTGCACTTATTCTGGGAGGCCCCCTTACATACCTTCCTTTCTCTCTCCTATCCACTCCTCCAGTCTTGCTTCTTCCAAGTCCTTAACCACTTCGTTAGTCCTAATCACTGTTGAAAGAACTGTACTTACCTTCAGGCAATCACCATTATCAACTTCAGGCAATCACTATTATCAAGTGAAGTAAGCTATGATACATAGCTCAACATTTTGCCCTCTGGAAGAAAATTCCTTCCCTGCTTTTCTATAGGATCACATCTGAGTGCAATTGTAACAATCAGTCCACTTCTCAGTGGTCCCAGTGTCACGTAGAACTAAACCATACTCAATGTTTTTCCTTCTGATGGCTTGTCGCAGGAGCTTCCCATGAGTTCACAGATGTGGTTGTTTCAGAAGGAATGGTAGTGTAGCTCGAGAAGGCATGCTGGGAAGCAAGCCACCAGCTCACACAACTCTCTTGTGCCTTCAGCATCTACTTCAATGTATACTGCTTCTCCTTGATGTTGGAATGCTGCTGTGTATATTTGCTCTGATTGCAGCACTTACCCTGCTGCCATTTTTTGCCAGTTCCTTTGCCTATGTAATTTTCAGGGTCTTGAGAGGAGAGTATGACCTGTGACTTGCTTGATGAAATTTTTATGGCGTGATCATCCGTGATGATTGATAACAACAATTCCTCTCTTTTTTTGGACTGAGGAATTTCTAGTATTTTAACTTCTTTTATCGTAAACCTTTACTGAGTTTTGGAGATGCAGAAAATTAGATGGTCCCTATTTTTGTTGTTGCTTTTTTTGTTGTTTTTTAAGACTGTATTTTAGAGTCGTTTTAGCCTCACAGCACAATTGAGAAGGTACACTGTTTTCCCATATAATCTCTGACCACACAAGTTTATAATTCTACCTATTATCAACTTCCTCCACCAGAGTGGTACATTTGTTATAATTGGTAAACCGATATTAATGCATCATAATCACCTAAAGTCTATAATTCACATTAGGGTTTACTCTTGGTGTTTTACATTCTATGAATTTTGACAAATGTATGCAGTATTCCTTTCTTTACCATTGGTAGATACATTCTAAGACCATCAGTAGATGTCTGAAACCTCAAATAATACCAAACCCTATATATATATTATGGGATTTTTTTATGATAAACTTTAATTTATAAATTTAGAAGAGTAGAAGATGAACAATAATAACTAATTATAAAATAGAACAATTATACAATTATAACAATATATTGTAATAAAAGTTATGTGAATATGGTCTCTATCAAAATATCTCTTTTTAATTGAAACATAATTGATTATACATATTTAAGGGGTACAGAGCTGACTGTCAGTATTTGTGTAAAGCACGTGATAATCCAATCAATATTATTAGCATGTTCACTATCACAAATAGTAATTATTTTTTGTGCCCCTTACCAAATTACTCTCCAGTCCCCCTCCAACTCCTCCTTCCCCTTTCCACCTCTAGTATCTGCAGGTCTGTTCTCTTCTTCTGAAAGTTCAATCGTTTTATTATGGTCTTTCTTTCTTAGCTCCCATTTATGAGTGAGGCTATTCGGTATTTCTTTTTCTGTGCCTGGCTTATTTCACTTAACATAATTTTCTCCAAGCACATCCATATTGCTGTAACAGAATTTCACTCTTTTTTATGGCTGAATAGTATTCTATTGTGTATATATACAACATTTCCCTTATCCAGTCATCTGTCAATGGACATTTATGTTGGTTCCAACTCTTGGCTATTGTAAATAGAGCTGGAATGAATATGGGAGTATAGATATACCTTTGACATGATGATTTCCATTGCTTTGGGTATATATCCAGAAGTGGGATTGCTGGATCATATGTTTAAGAAACCTCCATACTGTTTTTCATAATGGCTTTACTAATTTACAGCCCTACCAACAGTGTAGAAGAGTTCCCTTTTCTGCATATCTTTGCCAGCTTTTGTTACTCTCTGTCTTTTTGATAATAGCCAGTATAGCTGGGGTGAGATGATATCTGCATGTGATTTTGATTTGCATTTCCCTGATGATTAGTAATGTTAAGCATTTTTTAAAGTACCTGTTGACCATTTGTATGTCTTCTTTTGAAAAATATCTATTCAGCTCCTTTACCCATTTTTGTAATTGTATTATTTGGTTTTTAACTGTGATGTTTTTTTAGTTACTTGAATATTCTGGGTAGTAATCCCTTGTCAGTTGTATAGTTTGCAAATATTGTATCCCATTCAGTAGGTTGTCTTTTCACTCTGTTGATTCTTCTCTTTGCTGTGCAGAAGCTTTTCAGTTTTATATAATCCTGTTTGTTCATTTTTTCTTTTGTTGCTTGTGCTTTTGGGGTCTTACTCATAAAGTCTTTGCCCAGTCCTACACCCCAAAGTGTTTCACCTATGTTTTCTTCTAGGAGTTTTATAGTTTCTGGTCTTATATTTAAGTCTTTAATCCACTTTGAGTTGGTTTTTAGTATATGGTGAGAGGTATGGGTCTAGTTCCATTCTTCTACACATGAATACCTAATTTTCCCAGCATCATTTACTGAAGAAGCTGTCCTTTCCCAATGTATGTTCTTGGTGCCTTTGTTGAAGATCAGTTGAGTTCTCTATTCTGTTCCACCGATCCATGTGTCTGCTTATATTCCAGTACCATGCTGTTTTGGTTATTATAGCTTTGTAGTATAGTTTGAAGTCAGGTAGTGTAGTGATTCTCATTTTATTTTCTTTTGCTCAGGATCTCTTTGGCTATTTAGGGTCTTTTTACTACTATTCCAACTCATGGATGATAACATTTTAACATGGAGATGAGGAAGGTGCCACCATTACTGTTGGCTGCAGTCCTACACTAGTGTAGACATAATCCATGCTTTCACAGTAGCTGATTTGTGCCCTGCCCCTCAAGCTAAACACTCAACACGAAGTCTTGTGCATTGCTGCTGCAGATAATTCAATTTTCTCCATGATTGTGCTTGCCAGCAAAATCAACTAAGGCAGAAAAAGCTTGCTTCTCCCTCATTTCTGCTTCCCAAATATCACTGAATCTGCATGTTTGTTGAAAGCCAGAACACTTGCAGAATCTGAGGTATTGGGGGAATATGGAAAGTTTAGACTTTAGCATTCCTGCTTCTACACTGAAGTAAGCCATGTAAAAAGGAATTGGAATGAAAGTAAGTGAGAAAATATGTCTAAACTGCCAGACTTTCGGCACTTTCTTTATTATATGCCTTGCAGTATATTTGATGGAACCACATTTCTACATATCACATTTCATCAGGCTTCTGTAGCACCCCTCATCAGCTTAAAATTTGGCCTTTAATTTTTGTCTTCATGTGTAAAAATGGCACTTCTAACTGTCCCTTTTTTTTGTTCAGAGTTCAGCTTTATAGTCGATTTTCTCTTTAATAATGTATATCATAATACTTACATAGGCTTGTGACAGGAAAGAAAGCATCTGAATTAACCCACTCTTCTATTTGAGATATCATTTTCATGTGTGCATTTCAATGATTTTTTTTCTTTAAATTATCTTTTGCCATCAATCTGTGAGACATTTCAATTTATTGTTCATATCTTCCTTCAGTTTAGGAACATTTTTTTCTTCTATTAATATTAGTATTATTTTACTTTCCATTTTGTTCCACTATTCAAATATAACAATTAGGATTCATTCTTAATCCTTAATAGTCAATAGACATTTGTCAGGTCTGCCACCGGCCGACCCAAACAGCCCTAGCCTCGTTCCTTTTGGTGGGCGAGCGAATGGCCCGGATTCCTCTTTCCCTCCTGTCCGCTTTGGAAGGAGACAGGGGAAGAGAGCCATGAAGAGAGGTGAGCACAGCTGCCGGCCCCAAACAGCCCGGTTTAAAGGACACTCAGATGTGGCGGGGGTTCTGTCGAGCAGTTCCATTTATTGTTACATAAGCACTTGCTTTTAAAGGCAAATGGGGAAGGGAGGTTTTTTACATAATCCTATCAGATTAAAGGTCAAGGGCATGCATCCTGTCTCAATGCCTAGCTATTGTAACCACGCAGTGTTCACGAGCACAGAAGCACGTTTTTGGCCAATAAGGGCTAAGGCAAGGTTCCCGCAGACACCCACACCCTACTTCCTCGTGGCGCTGTCTTAGGCTGCCACGTTAATATGCCCTTGTCAGTCCACAATGGCACCACTTGTAATGTCACTTAAAGTGGCATTAGTTTTTAAGGCCCAACAGACATTCAAAATCTTTACTTAACCTTTATTTGATTTTATTAATTCTGTATAGTAAATGGTGAGACTTTTTAATTTTTCATGACTTTTTTACAGTTTGGCTTTTTTGAATTTAGTAAAGTTATTTTCTTTAAAACATTTTTGAATATAGTTTCTCTTTCATTTGTTATTTTCATATCTTAATATTTTAATTATTATACAGATGTATTATCTCTCTATTCATCTTTCTGTTACTTTAGTGTGTAGTCTGAGGACTTGCTTCTAATTCTCTTTAGCTGAGATATTCAAGTTTTACTATCCCCCTTCTTATTTTCTTCACCTTGTTTTCTCTTAATTTTCTTATTAATTGTTCATGTTTTATTTAGTAAAATTTAGAATAAATGCTTTAAATGTATTGAGATTACAATCAAATCATTATATAAAAGGTTCATGATTATTGGTGTATGAAATTTTATCCAATTTGAAATTATTGTGTATCTGTCTACCTTATAGTAGTTTTTTGGTGCTGTTGATCTGTGTCATGGTTTTCCTACTACTTTAGCATGCTGATAATAGTCTAGATGCATTTGTAACTCTTCTTATTTATCTAGGCAACACTTAAATTCTCCATTTCATAAGTTTAGGCTTTCCGTTATATGAAAGGGCACAGGGAGCTTGGACCACATACTTTACATCTGGCTATTCTCTGCATCAGTAGACATTTTACAGTTAGAATCATGGGATGTACATAGTCCCTTGAGGGGTACTGCCTAATTTTTAGTTTTTCCATGGTTTTTTTTTAGGTCACTTAGATAACATAATTGACTGAAGGTAACACTGGCTGACCCCTGGCTCTGCACTCAGCAAGCACACTTATATATTTTTGTGTATATTTGTTGGGCTGGATCACAGATCCTTCTACCCCAACCTGTGCAGGTTGTGAGTTAGGTAATTGAAAAAGATTCTGGTGGCCAATAATAGGATAGACATGCTTTATTCCAACTCGAGTGCGGTTGGCCAGTGGTTCAGAGATGCTGCCTTTTATACCAAAAGGTACACAATATTGGCAATGAGCCAAGGAGTATATGGGCACACATGCACAGTCACACCACTCTTACATAACTGGTTTACAACGGATGAGCTGAATCATACCCAGCTGTATATGAGGCAAAGGGACCTGACTATACTGACTCCATTTTCCTCACAATATTTAACTCAGTTTTCTAATGTTTTATCATATGTGAGAAGGGCAACTATGATATTACTAATCATGTTTCTCACCATCTATACTTGTGTTGGGTCTGCCACTGGCGGACCCGAACAGCCCTTGCCTTACTATCAGTCTCTTCCTTGGTGTCCCTTCTGGTGGGTGGGTGGATTCCCCAGATTCCTCTTTCCCCGGTCCCCATTGAGAGGAGACGGAGGAAGAGAGCCATGAAGAGAGGTGAGCACAGCCGCTGGCCCCAACCAGCCCATTAAAGAAGACTGAGATGCAGCAGGGGTTCTGTTGAGCAGTTCCATTTATTATTACATAAGCATTTGCTTTTAAAGGCAAATGCAGAAGGGAGGTTTTTACATCCTCCAATCAGCTTAAAGGATACGAGAGCATACATCCTGTCTCAATGCCTAGCTATTGCAATCACGCAGTATTCACGAGCACAGAAGTGCATATTTGGCCAATAAGGGCGAAGGCAAGGTTCCCGCAGACACTCCCACCCTACTTCTTCCCTGCGCCGTCTTAGGCTGCCACGTTAATACGCCCTTGTGGGCCCATAATGGTGCTGCTTATAATGTCACTTAAGGTGGCATTAGTTTTTAAGGCCCGACATACTTGAATCTACACCTTGTCGCTCTTGATCATGAAACATTTTTTCTCTATCAATCACTCAACTGAGTCTATGCAACTCTAAAGAAGTCTGGTAGAGATGACAAAGAAGAAAGACTTGAAAAAACATTTCTTTTCATTACAACTATATGTTATAGCTGCCATTTCCACCATTTCCCATTTTTTCCATGGAAACGAACCTCATCTACCTAAATTAGAAGCCATTAGTTTCATAGTTTTCTTTTTTTTTCTTTTCTTTTCTTATACTCCTGATTTACTTTCTGTAATGCTGTGTAATTCTCCTGTGAAAAAGAGTAGTATTTGGAACCAAATGTGTCCTTTGATTTAATTGAAATTTTAAAAATTTAAATGATTTTTTTTTTCTGGGAGATGATCCTCAAAACCTTTCATGATACAATTAAAACTATTAGAAAGTTTAAACATTAAAGGTGCCTTTGATGCAATAAAAAATGAAGCACTCATTTAAAAAAATTATTCAGAGATACAATTTTAATAGATCACCTCAAATGAAATTTTCAAATACCTAATATTGGTTATTTTGCTTTATAAATAGCATTTTAATAGTTGTACAGAGGACCAGCCCCAAATGAAATAAATAAAATTAAATGAAAAGAGATTATTCAGGAAGAAAGCAAAACAGACATTTATTGTAACTGACAAAAAATTTACTTAGGAATATATATTGAGTGATGTTAAGAATTATTTTTAGTTGTTTAGAAATAAGAATTAAAATAAAGTTTATTGATGAGATCTTTTTGATTGATCCGTCTCTAAATTCTATCACTGTAGTATTCTGTAATTTTACTTGTTAAAAATCCTATTATTTATTTCTCTATGGCTCCATTTTTTTGTAATAATAGTTTCAGGTTGATAATTCAAGAGTTAATAGGAAAATATTCTTAATATCCTTTTAGTAGAAATTAATAAATATGTGCAAGTACTTTATTAGAAATAAATACCTTTTTTTTTTTTTTGTAAATCTACTCTACAAAAAAGACATTAGGAGTGCCTTAGAATTAAAGACTAAAATTTATAACCACTTTTATTAAGTACAAACTGGAAAACTGTTCAATACTTGAAATTTATTTTTCTATAATGAAATTATAATTCATTTAACTCATTTAGATATATTTTGAATCACTGGAAATGTGCAATTTCTAACCTATTTCAAACTTCTAATATCCACCTATACTACATTAAGTTGTCATAAAGTTAATTGAAGGCATTACGGGGTTTGATATGGGGCAGTTTATCAAATTCACTGATATACTGGATCCTGGGAGAAGGAATGTTCCACTATTCTAAAATACATTTAGAATTTTCCTGTGAAGATCTAATTTCATCAATATACACTTTATATGAGATCTTTGTTTGTTTGATCATGTATAACCTAAGAAAATAAATTTCAAAACACTTTTGCTGAGAAAATAGTTATATAATCAAGAAAGTTTTACAAAAATAATGTAACTATTTTATGTGTAATAAATCAAAATTAAAACTAATTTATAATGTTCACAAATAAAAATCTATTTATTCTAAGATATTTTTTCTCTATACATACATTCATAAGTTCAGCTTGAATTGAAACCTACCTGTTATTAAAAAAAATAAAAATTAAAATAAATAAATAAATAAACAAACTTCAATATGTTAAACCAGTGCAAGATAATATTAGGGCATTGTTTTATATTTAGATCTTTCCATCTACATCTCATGTATTTTACCATACTGATGATACAGAGATAAGTAATATATCTGTAAATCTAGGGCAAGGGTCTGGAGCTCACAGGGCCCTTGAGCCCATTCACAAACCCTTCACATAAAGGTCTTCAAGCCAGGTAACAGGAAGAGGTTCTTGGAGCCTTGGTTGAAGAAAGAATAGACTTTATTCAGCACACACGTCTAAGAGCTAGGCAGTCCAAAGACAAACTAAGCAGCTGCCAGCAAAATCCAAAGAAAAACTGAGCAGCTGCCAGCAAAGTAAACATGCTCTATTTTTAGATGTGAGGTCTGTCAATGTGCTGCACCACCTGCAACCCAGACCTGAGGCGAGGGGGCCTGATTAAACTACTCTATTTTCCTCCTGACTACTCTATTTTCCTCCTGATTAAACTACTCTATTTTCCTCATTTAATCAAATCCAAAGCACAGTAAAGTAGGTACATGAGAAAAATAACCAACTTTGTGGTAGCATACAAGAGCCCTTAGACAAATATAAAACACAGTGTGTAGAAGGGGGTCAAAGAATTGGGAGGTCAGAGATGTTTAGAGATAACTATTTATGATGTCATGAAATGGTACTCAAAGTACAGATAGGATGTTAACAGAGAAGAGAGAAGAGGAGATATTTACCCAGGAAGAGCATTAGGAGGAAAGACACAATGGCATTTGGGTATTGGGAAAAGTCAAAATATATGAAAGATATCACATACTACTTACACAAGTTTAAGACATTTGCTGTATGTCCATGGAGAGGAGTTGGAATTGACTAGTACAAGTAAATGAGAAAGACACATGCAAACACTGATTTAGATTTTATTGACAGCTATGTTTAGGATGCACAAGCATAATGGGATTTTTTTCTTTTTGTAGTTGTTGAAACCCTCTAAGTCAGAGATAATTAGGGACTGAGCTAATTTGTTTGTAGTGGCCCTGGAAATAAAGGAGCAGATGAGAGAGACCTAACAGAAGCAAACTGTACATAACTCACAATCAGCTGGGGAATGAGAGAGAAAGGGTTAAAATCATTAATTCCAGAATAAGTGACTATCGGTTTTATTTTTACTATAGTCATTTGTTCTTTGAACCATGGTTAAGTTAGAAGCACTTTGCTTTATTTTCAAACATTTCTAATTTATTTTTGTAATCGGTTTCTTAGTTCCACTGTGATCAGGTATCTAATGCTATACAATATAAATCTTTAGAAATTTGTTGAAATGTTGTTTCATGACTCAGTGCATGTTTAATTTTGGTAACTGTCTTATGTGCACTTGAAAATAATATATATCCCTCAGTTGTTGAATGCATTGCTCTGTATGTTTCAATTAAAGTTTGTTAATCATGTTGTTCAACACTTCTCTGTTTTTAAAAATTTTATGTCTGCTTAACTCTATCAGTCTCTCAAAGTACTGAAAATATCTCACAATGATTGTGAATGTGTCTATTTATACGTTATCACTGTTTTTGTCTGATATATAATGAAAGTGTGAGATCAGCTACGTACAAATTTAGATTTTTTTATTTGCCTTTTCCATCTTTTTACTTTTGACATTTCTGTGTACTTATGTTTAAGGCATATATCCTGTTAGAAACTTATGTATTATTTAATTTATTACAACAATCTTAGTTTTAAAGTTTCTTTATAAGGTCAGAGATATTTTCTGTCTTATTTATGAAGTATCCAGTGTCTAGCAACATAATTTGCATATAAGAAATGCTAATAAATGTTATTGAATTAATAGCTAAATAAATGAATTGTGAATTCTCATTTTAGTTATCTTTAGCATCAATTATCATTATCTTTGTCACAGAATTTTTTCCCCTGGGATGGCAATCAGTTCTCTCTATCAGTCCTAAACTGCTTAATGACAGCTATCATACTATAGAATTTTTCTTTTTCATATATAATATTGATATCTACCTGTTTATCTTTCTATCCATCCACAAATATGTACACACCTAGGAGACATATAATTATATATTGAAATACGTGTGTATGTTACTTCCAATTTCAGACCTCTGTCAAATTCCAAAATTAATACCAGAATGAGGAAATAGAGTTTAGATTAATATATTCAGAAATTATAATTGTACTATATAATGTACCTATATAGCATATCTTACAATTTTCAGAATAAATTAATGTGATATTATGCCCTCATATATCATGATCTAAACTCTGGATTTCTGTGTTTAAATTTCCTAGACATAGTAAAATAGCATAGTATTTTCTTTTGGATGATCTATTGACATGAAGTATAATTGCAGAAAACCTCATAAAAGCTTACCAAAAAATACAAAATTAGTATATCAAAACTCATATTTTCCCTTCATAACATAGAAATTTAAAACATTCGATAGCTAAATAATTATTTTTTATGGTACTTTCTGGATGACTAAAGAAGTCATATATACTTATAGATTACACTACCTGAATGCTTCACTAAATCAGTTTAGGTATCTGAGCTTTTCCTCTAAAAACAATGCAAGTTATTTTTGGTGAGTGTTGTGATTTTTTTTCAAAAAGGATGTGAAAAAAAGAATGTGAGATAATTCATTACATATGAGGTAACTGTTGGGAAAAATAGAATAATTTACTCAGTCCCCCTTACTTTAGGTCCAGTTGGGGGTGGTGCATTACATTCTTTGTAAATAAGTTGTGTGTGGGTGGAGTTAGTGCACATGAGTGCCACAGCCACTGTGGCTGGTGTTGACTGCCTTGGGCATCCACTCTGTGCAGCCATGCTCTCTGACTTATGGCTCCAAAGACCTTTTTGCTGGTTACCAACTTGTTCTCGCATGAGACTTGGGACTGGGTTCAGACCCTGGCCAGAAAGAATGAGATTAGTCATGGGACAGACCCCCCTTTAGTGTTCTACCTAACAATCTCTGCCCTAAAGCTTTGCTTCCATCCCGAGAATCAGGAAGGGGCAGAAAGGGATTGGGTGCGGGCCGGCCCGGTGGCGCACTGCTACAGTGCACTGCTTGGGAAGCGTGGCGGCGCTCCCGCTGAGGGTTCGAATCCCACATACAGACCGGTTCCCGCTCACTGGCTGAGCGAGGTGTTGGAGCAACACTGAGGGTTGCGATCCGTTGCCGGTCACGAAAAAAAGACAAAAAGGAAAAAAAAAAAAAAAAAAGAAAGGGGTTGGGTGAAGTTCGATGAGGAGAGAAAAAAGGAAACAAAACACCAAAGCAAGGCCCTGAGACACTGAGTGATACTTATGCCCCTACCCTGTCCCCTCCTCTCCCATCATACTCACCCTGCCAAAGTTTAGCCAAAGGAGAGAAAGTGGGACCTGAAGTAGTGGAGGAGGCTAGCCCATCTTTAAAAACATCCCCGGCAGAGCTGCAGGTTTTTCCTGTCATGGCTCGCTGGGAACCTCCAGCCGTCCGCAGCCCGTAGGGGGAAGGCCCCTCAGGCCTATCCGGCCAATGTTGTAAAAGAACTAAAAAAGGCTGTTGCCGAGGCCAGGACTTTATCCTCAGCCTTGCAGGCTCAGACATAAAACTTAACTGAAGCCTTCAAGGAGTTTACCGCCCTGATCCCCTCAGGAAACAATACTTCCCCACCCTTCAAGGGACAATGTTTTGG
This sequence comes from Galeopterus variegatus, assembly GCF_000696425.1. Taxonomy (NCBI): domain Eukaryota; kingdom Metazoa; phylum Chordata; class Mammalia; order Dermoptera; family Cynocephalidae; genus Galeopterus; species Galeopterus variegatus. The sequence goes on from NW_007732764.1 coordinate 55,234, forward strand.
TTGCGGAAGATGAGGTCATTTTAAAAGCCAATGTCCCAAGGCTAAAGGAAAAAAACCCCTACCACACCTTGCCCCCGATGTAAAAAAGTATTACACTGGAAAAAGGACTGTAGATCCAAATTTGACAAAGCCCCCAGTGGAATTAGACCAGCCGCTTGGTACCCTTGGGAAGCTCATGACGTTAAAGAGCTGAAAAAGGCTGTTTCAGAGGATGGGCCCAATTCCCCATGGCAGAAACCATCCTCCAGGGCTTAGCACACTAACCCTGCACAACCCAAGATTGGAAAATGCTCTGTAAGGCTGTCCTCCCCCCAAACTTGTTTATCAAGTTCTGCACCTTCTTTAAAGCAGAGTGCCATGCGCAGGCAGAGATAAATCAAGCAGTAGCATTGCCCAATGCCCCTCTACTAGGTGTAAACGCTAGCCAATGTGTACGTAACCACAATAAAACCAACCCCGGACTCACCTTCCCGCGGGTCCTTGGCAAAGGTTCCTGCGTAAGTGCCAACAAATGGTTTTGCAGCACTGTGGCAAATCTCACCACCCCCAAAACCCAAAATAAGTGGACCCGAAGTAAGCGGGCCACAGGGGCAGCTGTGGTGGCCATCAGCACCCTCTTGGGAGTTACTGGAGCGGGTACCGGGACCTCCAGAATAGCTTTGGCCCATCAACATGTAGCTTCCCTTAGGGAGGCAGTGGGCATAGATCTTGGCCATTTGGAGGTGTCTGTATCACATTTAAAAAAAAAAAATCGCTAACATCACTTTCTGAAGTTGTTTTACAGAATTGACGCAGACTAGACCTGTTGTTCTTACAGCAAGGAGGATTATGCACTGCCCTCAAAGAAGAGTGCTGCTTCTATGCCGACCACTCTGGAGTTGTCAAAGATTCCCTAGCTAAGCTTAGAGAAGGATTAGAAAAGTGAAAAAAAGAACATGAAGCCAACAGTAATTGGTTCCAAAGCTGGCTTTCAAGTTCCCCATGGCTCACCACCCTGCTGTCCTCCCTGGCGGGCCCCCTAGCCATTTTCCTTGTCTTAATCATCTTGGGGCCTTACACCATTCGACAGGTTGTGTCCCTTATAAGGTGCAACACCACGTCTGTCATAATGTTCACCCAGGTGGTAGAAGAGGTGGCCTATATTGAAAGCCCTGACAGCCCTTGGGTCAATATGGCCCTTCAAAATATCAACACCAAGTTATAAGGCTCCGCTCCACCCCCACTTGTCTGGATAGTCAATGACGGGTAAGATTTCCAGAGGGAAACACCCTAAGACAGGCACAGCCACCAGAGGAAATGGAGGCGAGGCTGGGAAGGTTAGCCGCCTCCAGCTGCCTTATTAAAACAAAAAGGGGGAGATGTCAGGCCTTAAAAACTAATGCCACCTTAAGTGACATTACAAGCGGCGCCATTATGGGCCCACAAGGGCATATTAACGTGGCAGCCTAAGATGGTGCCGGGAGGAAGTAGGGTGGGTGTGTCTGCAGGAACCTTGCTTTAGCCCTTATTGGCCAAATATGCACTTCCGCACTCGTGAACACTGCATGATTGCAATAGCTAGGCATTGAGACAGGATGCATGCTCTCATAACCTTTAAGCTGATTGGAGGATGAAAAACCTCCCTTCCCCATTTGCCTTTAAAAGCAAGTGCTTGTGTGATAATAAACAGAACTGCTTGACAGAACCCCCGCCGCATCTGAGTGTCCTTTAATGGGCTGGTTGGGGCCAGCAGCTGTGCTCACCTCTCTTCACGGCTCTCTTCCCCCATCTCCTTCCAAAGGGGACTGGAGGGAAAGAGGAATCCAGGCAATTCACTCGCCTACCAGAAGGAACACCAAGGGAGAGACTGATAGCGAGGAAAGGGCTGTTCGGGTCGGCTGGCGGTGGACCCAATAGGGGTGGATGGTGTAATGTGCTCTGGAGACAATGCAGTAAGCGCATGTTGCACTTGTCCAAAGGCAGATGGCTCATCGGGTGCCACTTAAGCCTGAGAAGGCTCAGGGGGTGCCACTTAAGCCCGATGGCTGGCTGGGTGCCATATATACCTGAGAAAGCAGATGGCTCAACTGGTAACATATAAACCTGAGAAATGAGTAACTGAGTGAATGCAGTTGTTCAAACTGTGGGTGAACCCTGCAGAACTGCCTGAGACTATGAGTGAATAGCTGGTGTTAACAGAGCTGATACAAGTAATTCAGGAGCCAAGGATGGGGCAGCTAGATGCTAATAACCAAGACAATGAAAAGACCCTGAGGGAGTTTCAGAAGTCTGGAAGGATGCCCCACCCATCACAGGCCCTGAGGCCTAGGAGAACCGAGTTTCTCTGGAGGACAGACCTGGGGCACTGCTGCCCTTGGCAAACTGCTCCCTGCATCTCAGCCACTCTGGCTGGAGCAATCCTGCCTCAGCACCTCCGAAGAGCAAAAGCTGAAAACCTTGGTGGAATTCACATTGTGTTAAGTTTGCATGACAGCAGTATGTGAGAGCAGTGTAGGAGTGGCAGCCTCCACCTAGATTTTGGAAGATGTATGAAAAAGCCAGGGAACTCAGGTGGAGACCTGCTGCATGGGTGGAGCCACAGTGGAGGTCATCTACAGAGCAATGTGGAGCAGAAAAGTGGGGTCAGAGCCCCATGGAGAACCCCCACTGAGAAAATGTCTAGTGGAGCCAGGATGGCGGGACTGCCACCAGGAGCCCAGAACTGTGGGGCTGCTGGCAGTGTGCAGCATCAGCCTGGAAAAGCTACAGGCACCAGGGCAGCTCAAAGGGCTGTACTTGGTGGAGTTGTAGGAGAGAGGTTGCCCAATGCTTTGGGATCCCAGATGCCCCAGTGTGCTTAACATTTGCCCTGTTTGGGTTTTGGATTTGTTTGGGGCCTGTTTTTCCTTTCTATTCCTTCCTTTTGGAATGGGAATGTGTACCCAATGTCTGTCCCACTGCATCTTGGAAGTAGATAAACTTGTTTTTGACTCTTTACAGGTTCATGGCTGAAAGAAGTTTTGCCTTTAGTCTCAGATGAGACTTTGGACTGCTGAGTTGGTGCTGCAACAAGCTAAAGACTTTTGGGACTGGGATGGAATGTGCAGTATGTGAATGTAAGGGTTGCCTATCCTCACTAAGGGAACATCACGGAAGATTCTAAACACGTAGATTGTATGGCAAGGAACCCTGAAGGGGTGGGTTATTGGGAAAATAGAATAATTTAATCAGCCCCCCTCACCTTAGGTAAATTTGGGGGTGGTACAGGGCATTCTTTGTAAATAAGTTGTGTGTGGGTGGAGTTAGTGTGCATGTACAGCGCCATCACCTTGGCTGTCATTGACTGCCTTGGGCGTCAGTTCCATGTGGCCATGCTCTCTGACTTATGGCTCCAAGGACCTTTTTGCCTGTTACCTAGCTCATAGACCTGCATGTGAGGGGTCTGGTGAACTAGCCTGTTGTGTGAGGGGTCTGGGGACCCATCCTGGCATGTGAAGGGTTTCTGACCCAGTCTAAACAATGGACTTGAGGTGTCTGTGAGCACCAGACCCAGCCCTAACTGGACAGTTGGCCCAGTCAGCAGGATTACAGGCAGGTAAAAGAGCTCAACAGTAACATATCTGTGCTTTAATGGAAACATTGGGAGTAGTTCATAGCTAAGATTATGTTAAATGAATTTAAATCTAAAATATATTTTAATTAGATTTGAAAAAACTAGTTTACACAGTTGCAAGTTTACGTTGCTACTTTAAAAGATAGTGACACTTGTGTATAACTTAGAAACATCCTGTATGAAGTTTGGACACGACATGCCCATGCATCATTTATACTTTGATTGCATTCTAGGTGCCAACAAGGTGCTGTGCTCATGAATAATTCAAACTAACGAAAACAATGGGCTTTTTACCTTCCATTTCAGAGTTTTGTTTTTCAGACAGGATGTCTTAACAATATAAAACACATGTTACTGATGGAATGTGATTAGAAATACACTGTGATCTGACAGTTAACAATTATTCCCTTATTTATTATTCTTGCAAACTATATAACTGATATAAAAATATGTGCAGTAACTCAAAGTCTTAGTCACAGACACTTAAAAAGTAGACAAGATATGTAATTTATTCTGTATGTAAGATAGAATAGAATCAAAATATAGGAGTATAATATTTTAGCCAATTAAATGCAATGGATTCTGTTATTAGAATAAAGAAATTATTATGAAAAATAATATGCTGTCATGAAAAACAAGATTTCAGTTGAAAATGAGTGTTTACCATTTTCATAAGCACAGCACCCCAATACTAAAGAATACATGTTTATGCTCAATTGAAATTCAGTGCATGATTTTCTTGATTCACAACAAATTTATCTCTGTGCTTTTTAGTCCTCTGATAAAGAACTAAATAGTAATATTTATAAAAATTAAAATAAAATGGGAAAAAAAAAATATTTTTCCAACCATGGAACATAGTCCCAGTACAGGCTGAAACCAGAGACTAATACTAGTTAATTGATACATTGTATATATAATCAGTAGTTAATTTCAGTTCAAATATTTAAATATTGAACACTATTTATTGTAACTGTAGAGTGGAAAGAAGCAGCAATATGGGAACATTGATTTGATGTGTTCTTAATCTCTGATTACTTTTCTCAAGCCAATTTCATTGAGTCAGTAGTAATGTCTAGCTCCAGAGAACTGGCTATTCTGACTAGATTGACAGACTAATCTAAATTTTAGTTCCATATCTACTTAATCCATTTTTTTATTTGTGATTACCTATTATTCTCTCTTTTGTGTAAAATGACATGTATATTATACACAAAATATTATTTACAGATATATATTATATTGTGTTATTCATACAATATGTAATTTTTAAAAATATATTTTTGAATAATTCATTACTTTGATAGGTATCTCTTTCACGTAGTTTATCACTAAAAAGTAAAAATAATTGAAAAGTACTTATAACTGAAAGAATGCAAAGTACAAATAAGCTTTCTTCCCAATTCTGTTCTCCTACCAACTGAATCACCTCCTAAGAGACATTCCCTATTGCTAATGTACTATATATTTTTGCAGATATTCTATGTATATGTATATTCATTTTAATATAAATTATAATATACTATATGCACTTTTTTATCTTAGTTTTTTCACTTAGCGTACATTTAAAATTGAACTACTTCATTCTTTTCAATTTAGTAGTGCTCCGTTATAGGACTCCATTCTAATTTATTTGACCATACTCTATTAATAATTATTTAGGTTATTGCTGAAACCTAGTGATGAAATGAGTTAGCCTTCTACTTCTGTGAGTATATTTGTGAATATAGCCAAAATTCCTAAAATTGAATGACTGAAGGGATGTATATTTATTTGAAAGATTGTGCCAAACTTCTGTCAATAGAGGTTTATCAATTTGTTTTTCCACCAGCAATGAGAGAACATGTATGTTAGTTGGTGATATCCTTTACACAGTATGTAATTACTTCATTTCAAAACCCAACTGGAATACTGTAATATAATTCAGTTCTCATCCTAACCACCCAGAGCTCTGACTGACAGGCCTAAATTCAGGAATTTTCAGAGCCCACTTAAAGATCTATAACTTGTTAGTACAAGTCACAGAACCCAGGAAAGCACTATACTTAGGATTACAGTTTTGTTATAAAGGATGTGCAGAGGGCAAAGGATCAGGATGAGGAGCTTCCTTACTCTCACCCTATAAAGTTAGAATACAACACCGTCATGGTATATCAGTGTGTTTACAAGCCAGGAAGCTACACTGAGGCTTTGAGTTCAGCGTTTTTAATGAAATTTCATTCTTTAGGTATGATTGGCTTAGTCATCATTGGCCATGTAATTGAACTGCATTTTCAAATTACCTTTCCTACCCTGAGGTCAGGCAGCTGAAAGTCAGTACATTCTAATCATATGCTTGGTCTTTCTGAAGATCAGTTCCCCATCATGAAACTATTTAGGGGCTCACCATGAGTCACCTCATTAGCATAAAATGTAAACTCCTATCATTCGGGAAATGTCAAAGATTTGTTTACACTTTGTGCCAGAACATGAGGACAAAGGCCAGATTGAGTTTTTATTATAGCGTAGTAATCTAACACTGGTACGAACCTAATATTTCAAGATGAATTTTTTTTGTTCCTTTAATTTTTATTTAACTTATTATTAGTGAGGGAGAGCAAATTTAAGATGCATATTTAAGATCCATTTCTGCGAAAAGCCAAGAAAAGACTCTCGCAAGAAAGTAAATGAGGCAGGCTGGAGATGGCTAAAATCCAAGGCTCAGAAGTAGGGTGACTTTGAGTTCCAGTACCCATGGTGGATTAGTCAGTTCCTGGTGTTGCTCTCTCTGAAAGAACGACCAATGTGAAACTGTTAAGGAGCAATGACAGAAGACCTGAGATCTGCACTAGAACAGGCAGAAACCACATACTGTGGGACCCTAGTTCAGAGTCTTGAGAACTTCTAGTCCCACATGCCTCTAGCCTGCCAGGCTGGAGAAGTCAGGCAAGGTATGACTTCCAGCCCAGGAGGGTCCCCACAGCCAGGAGAGTCTTAAGAGGCTTGGGGACCCTATGCACCGAGTCAGCCATGCTGGAGAAAACAAACTGGTGGGACTCCTGGCCCAGGCTGGTCCCCACTGCTGGGAGAGACTTAAGATGCTCCGGGCCCCCACATCCTGAGCCAGCTAAGCCAGAGAAGGGAGGTGGGGCAGGACTTCCAGCCCAGGGCAATCTCTTCCACTGGGAGAGCAGTAAGAGGCTCGGGGCCCACGTGCCCCAAGCCAGACATCCTGGAGAAGGCAGGTGGGACTGGACTTCCAGCCCAGGCCATCACCACCACCCGGAGAGATTTAAGAGTCTCACGGCCCTCTCACCCCAAGCCAGCCATGACTGGAAAGGAAAAGGATGGAAAAAGATATATGAGGCAAATAGAAATGAAAAATGAGCTGGAGTAGCTATTCTTAAATCAGATAAAATAGACTTTAAAATAAAAACCATAGAAAGAGATAAAGAAGGCCACTATATAATAACAAAAGTATCTATCCAAGAAGACATAGCAATCATAAATATATACACACCCAATGTTGGAGCAGATAGATTTACACAGCAAACACTATTAGATATAAAGAAAGAGATCGACACTAACACCGTAATAGCAGGGGATCTGAACACCCCACTCTCATCATTGGCAGATCATCTAGGCAAAAACTCAATAGAGAAACACAAGATCTAAATAATACTTTAGACCAATTGGACTTGGCAGATATCTACAGAACATTCCATGCAAAAACCTCAGAATATTCATTATTCTCATCAGCACATGGAACATTCTCCAGGATAGACCACTATTAGGTCACAAAGTAAGTCTCAACAAATTCAAAAAATTGGAATTATTCCATGTATTTTTTCCAATCACAATGGATTATAATTAAAAATCTATAATAAATGAATCTCTGGAAACTATACAAACACATGGAAATTAAACAGCATTCTACTTAATGACATATGGGTCCAAGAAGAAATTAAATAGGAAATCAAAAAATTTCTTGAAACTAATGAAAATAATGACACATCATACCAAAACCTGTGAGATACTGCAAAAGCAGTATTAAGGGGGAAATTTATCACATTAAATGGTTACTTCAGAAAAATGGAAGGATGGAAAACAAACAACCTAACACTTCACCTTAAAGATCTAGAAAAACAAGAATAATCCTAACCTAAAGTTGGTAGACAGAAAGAGATAATTAAGATCAGAGCAGAATTAAATGAAATAGAAATCCAAAAAAACAATACAAAATATCAATGAAACAAAAAAGTTGGTTTTTTGAAAAGATAAATAAAATCAACAAACCTTTAGCAAGATTAACTAAGAAAAGAAGAGAGAAGACCTAAATAACAAAAATTATAAATGAAAAAGGTAATATTACAACTGATGCCTCAGAAATACAAATAATCATTAGAGACTACCATAAACAACTATACACCAACAAATTTTAAAATCTGGAGGAAATGGATAAATTTCTGGATACATACAAACTACAAAAACTGAGCCAAGAAGATACAGAAAATCTAAACAGACCAATAACAATAAAAGAGATTAAAGCTGTTCTCAGAAGGCTCCCAAAAAAGAAAAGCCCTGGACAAGACAGGCTCACTGCAGAGTTCTATCAAACCTTCAAAGAGGAACTGATACCAATTCTCTACAAACTGCTGCAAAAGATTGAAACAGAGGCCATTCTCCCAAACTCATTCTATGAGGCAAACATCACCCTGATACCAAAACCAGACAAAGATGCATCAAAAATAGCAAACTACAGGCCAATATCCTTGATGAATATAGATACAGAAATCCTCAATAAAATACTGGCTAACAGAATACAGCAACAGAGATGCAAGGTTGGTTCAACATATGCAAATCAATAAATGTGTTACACCACATAAATAAAAGCAAAGACAAAAACTATATGATCATCTCTATGGATGCTGAAAAAGCATTTGACAAAATTCAACATTCTTTCATGATAAAGACTCTCTATAAGTTAAGCGTAGATGGAAAGTATCTCAACATAATTAAAGTCATATATGAAAAACCCACTGCCAATATCATCCTGAATGGGGAAAAGCTGAAAGCTTTTCCTTTAAGAACAGGAACCTTACAGGGATGCCCACTCTCGCCACTCCTATTCAACATAGTGTTGGAAGTACTAGCCAGAGCAATCAGAGAAGAGAAGGAAATAAAGGGCATACAGTTTGGAAAGGATGAAGTCAAGCTGTCCTTGTTTGCGGATGATATGATCCTATATATTGAACAGCTTAAAGCCTCTATAAAAAAAACCTCCTAGATAAATGATTTCAGCAAAGTTGCGGGACACAAAATCAACACAAAAAATGGGTAGCATTTCTATACTCTTACAGTGAACATGCAGAAAAAGAAATCAAGAAAGCTAGCCCATTTACAACAGCCACCAAAACAATAAAATACTTAGGAATAAAGCTGGCCAAGGATGTGAAAAATCTCTACAAGGAGAACTACAAACCACTTTTGAGAGAAATTAAAGAGGATGCAAGAAGATGGAAAGATATCCCTTGCTCTTGGTTTGGAAGAATTAACATTGTGAAAATGTCCATATTACCCAAAGTGATCTACAGATTCAATGTGATCCCCATCAAATTCTAATGACATTTTTCACTGAGATGCAAAAAGCTCATCCAGACATTTATATGGAACAACAAAAGACCACACATAGCCAAAGCAATCCTGAGCAAAATAAATAAATAAATAAATAAAGCTGGAGGCATAATGCTACCTGACTTTAAACTATATTACAAAGCTACAACAACCAAAACAGCATGGAACTAGCATAAAAGAAGACACACAGATGAATGGAATAGAATAGAGAACCCGGAAATCAATCCATATGCCTACAGCCATTTGATCTTTGACAAAGGCAGCAAATTTACATCCTGGGGAAGAGACTGCCATTTCAACAAGTGGTGCTGGGAAAATTGAATACTCATATGTAGGAGAATGAAATTAGACTTATACCTTTCACCATATACCAAAATCAACTCAAAATGGATTAAAGAAGTAAATATACATCCTGAAACAATAAAACTCCTTAAAGAAAACATAAGGGAAACACTCCAGGAAGTAGGAGTGGCTACAGATTTCATGAATAGGACCCCAAAAGCACAGGCAAGTATAGAAAAATGAACAAATGGGATTATATCAATCTAAAAAGCTTCTGCACAGCAAAAGAAGCAACCAACAGAGTAAAAAGACAACCAACAGAGTGGGAGAAAATATTTGCAAAATATACATCTGATAAAAGATTAATATACAGTATATACAGGGAACTCAAGCAACTTTACAGCAAAAAAACAAGTAACCTAATTTAAAAATGGGCAAAGGAGTTGAATAGGCATTTCTTAAAAGAAGATATACGAATGACCCATAAACACATGAAAAAATGCTCATCATCACTCAGCATGTGGGAAATGCAAATCAAATCCACTTTGAGATACCATGTCACTGCAGTTAAGATGGCTAATATCCAGAAGACTGAGAATAATAAATGTTGACAAGGTTGCAGAGAAAAAGGAACCCACCTACACTGTTGGTGGGACTGCAAAATGGTGCAGGCTTTATTAAAAATGGTATGGATGTCCTCAAACAATTACAGATAGATCTGCCATATGACCCAGCGATTCCATTGCTAGGTGTATTCCCAGAGGAATGGAAATCATTATGTTGAAGGGATACCTGTGCTCCCATGTTTATTGCAGTGCTATTTACAATAGCCAAGATTTGGAACCAGCCCAAATGCCCATTATCAACCGAGTGGATATGGAAACTGTGGTATATCGACACAATGGTATACTATTCTGCTATGAAAAAGAATGAAATACTACCATTCGTAAAAAACATAGATTGACTTAGAGAAAATTATATTAAGAGAAACAAGTCAGGCACAGAAAGAGAAATACCACATGTTCTCGTTTATTTGTGGGAGCTAAAAATAAATAAATAAACACACAAATGGGAGGGGGAGAAGACAGAAAAACCACAAAAATTCCTTGGATTGTTTAAGTCAAGTGAACAGATATTATGTGGGGGGGGGGGGGGCGGCATGTAAATCAACTGCAACGTGTATTGAGAAGGGAAATAAAATAAAAAGTATATATATATAAAAATAAGATCCATTTCTTATTTCCTATTTACTTTTCTTTAAACATTTAATTATCTTGTCCCTTGCTTATTTCTCTCAGGGAGTTTTCATCCAAACTTATTGATTAATTGTGCTGATGTATGCGTGTGTGTGTGTTTATATACCCATATATGTGTGTGCAAATATATGTGTACATACATACACACACGCAGATTAGCCTTTTCTCATAAGATGTGCTCCAATTACTATTTCCATTTATCATTTGTTTTTTACATGTATACATAGTGTCCTTTCTCATGTGGAATTTGTAAAAGGTAGTTGAATTTATCAATTTTTATATTGTTTTTTCATCTTGAATTTGGTCATTCTTACAAAACATTTTAATTTCATGCCCAATTTTTTCATGTTTTTCCTCAGTACATTTATGAAAATGTTTGGCTTAATTTTTTATACATCCAAAATATATATTTTTAAAGAAATATATTGAATATTACCAAATGTCTTTTTGGCATAATAATTACGTGATTTTTATTTTTCTTTGATTCAATAATGTAATGATCTCTTAAAGGATAGTGTAATGTTAAGTCAACATTTTATTCCTGTCATGAAACTGGTTCGTTATGTTGTATTTTGATTGCTCCTAGTTCACTCCTTACTAATATAAAGTGGATGTGCAGACTCCTTTTCCTTGACTTTATTTTTTCATCATTCAGTTTAAAACCCTTGGAATATTTATACCACCTTAGTCAATATTATTCAGGGGAGAAATTGGTGAATTACATTGTTCATGAGTTTCTTACCCTGTGTCCCTTCCATTAAACAACCTGAGAAAAAGGTCCCCAGGTAAGTAAGTAATTTGGTATGTAGTCCAAGGGTGGTGCCATGAGCTTTGGAAGATGGGAATGGAAAGGAAATATTACTAATTAAAAAATATCTTATTGCTGACCACTGCAGTAATGACGGGGGACTTGACCTTCCTGGGGTCTTTGAAATTAATCTCAGAATTATGTCATTTGGGGGCACAGGGGAAATACTTATCTGCTGTCTTTATTCCCCCATCAATTAATGACAACCCTACACATTTTACACCCCTAACATTCAAGATTGCGTATGTATTGGTGTTAAGTGGATTCCCACGGGCATTCCATATTGATACACTGCAAAAGTGAGAATTTCTGGGACTGATAGCAAGAAGCAGGAAGAGTCTCAGGTGAGACAGTACCCATTTTATCTGCAAAGCTTTTCAGAATGCTACTTGGAAATAGTTGCCTTAGCAATGTCTGGAATGCTAAGTGAATGCTAAGAAGTTGGCATCATTCTCAGCTTCTGGAAATTTGTACATTCTGCAGGGTCCGTGTCTAGAACAGCCTTGGTAGGAGGGTACCCATGCTATTGACCCTGTGCACGGCCACCAATGCTGTCATGGTGACCGATCTGATTATGCCCACTGTGCCAGCACTGACATGGCTGAAAGGAGGCTGGCTGACTTCTACAAAATGAGCCATCTTGGTCACATCATTTCAGAGTCCCCTTTCTAGAGGTCATTGACAAGAGAAAGGAATGATAAACACATTGTCCTTGATTTTTGGCTGTGGCACTAATTTCTTCTAGTTCCTCCCAGGTGCAATATTACTTCAGTTTCCCGTCTTGGCTGAGAGTGAGTGTCAGGGCTTCCTGTTGTTACAACTCTTCTTTCACAGGTCAGGTAATCATTGTGATGGAATTATAAAATATTAGACAATTACACATGTCTGATAATAAAAATCTAAATAAGGAATAGAAGAAACAATACAATGTTCACAGAATGTTGAATTTGGTATCAACATAGATCCCTTCTGGGTGAGATAAAGTGCCCAGTAGGAAAGAACGACATAATTTCAATGTCTCAATCAGAGCACAAGGTTGGTTGAAATATATCTTAAATCAATAAACTGACTCAATGATTTACGTATATAGGGTTTTTGTATGCTAAATATTAGTAAAACAAACAGATAGCTCTTACTGTAAGTTGATGTTAAAGAAATCATTCATATGAGGCCTTGGTCTAGATCAGTTGGAAACATTTTGACAAATACTGGAAGATTAATAGTGAATTCATGGGTCCAGCTATCCCACTGCTGGGAATATACCCAAAGGAATGGAAATCATCAAGTCGAAGGTATACCTGTTTCCCAATGTTCATTGCAGCACTCTTCACAATAGCCAAGAGCTGGAATCAGCTCAAATGTCCATCATCGGATGAGTGGATATGGAAAATGTGGTACATCTACACAATGGAATACTACTCAGCTATAAAAACTAATGAAATACTGCCATTTGCAACAACATGGATGGACCTTGAGAGAATAATATTAAGTGAAACGAGTCAGGCAGAGAAAAAGAAATACCACATGTTCTCACTCATTGGTGGGAGCTAAAAAATAAACAAATTAATTCACCCACATACACACACACAAAAAACCGGGGAGGGTGGGGAAGAAGATATAACAACTATACTTTTATGAAGTTGTTACAACAAGCAAATGGAAAGGACATTCTTGGGGGGGAGGGGAGAGAAGGAGGAGGGAGGGAGGTGACGGTGAGGGGCCATAATAATCATATACATTGTATATTGAAAAAATAAAATTTAACGAAAAACATAAATAAATAAATAAATAGTGAATTCATGACTGTAATGTAAAAGATACATATTTACATAATACTCTGAGTATTGAGTTATGATTTGAAGAAAAGTGAAACAGTTGTTTTGTAAAAGAAAATTCTAAAATATGTGATTAAATAGGTCCTTAAAAATATCATTAATATTATGTAGGTAGTAATCATACAAAATGTAATAATAAAAATGTAATAATAAGAATATAGCTAATGCTTTTTAAATTATCACTATGAGAAGTCTAATTAAAATTTTCTATTAATGATGTTTTAAAAATTTTATTCATATATGACAAGAGAAAGTATCATTTTAATATATTCTTTTTGACTAGATATGTATAATAAACTTTCAAGGATCTCTTTACATTGACCTAAATCTATTATGTAAAATAGTGCTATTTTTTAAGAGGTAAAACACAAAACTTTGCTGAATGTCCAAATTAAGAAAAAATTTTAAAAAATACTTTAATAATTTTGCTTAAGCACAGAAAGATACAAAGCCATAGTATTTTAATTTTACAGAGTATCTATGTGATTTGAATTTGATGCTTTCATAGTAAAGTAGAAACAACTTGCAAAGTAGTCAGAAACTATGGTTTTAGGATTTTAATGTGTTGGGTTTTTAAAAAAATTTGTAAGTAGAAATATTAGTAACTTTGCTCTGTCCATTTTAAATATTAGAATATATGTTCAAAATCTGAATGCACATCTCATTCTTATCTATTGTTTCTAAAGTTTTTCAATAGAGCCTCAAAATTGCTGAATACAGGTTTAATTCCAAATTTCATCTCTTTTTTGGATTGCAATATCTTTAAGCAATGCATCATCATCACAGGTAATTGCACCGATGAAATTAATCTGATAAAACACCCGTGTGACAGAGAAAATGATATATTAATGTGATTCATCAGTAATGAACATCATCAGCCCATGATCTATTAGTGTGTTGCTCAAAGGATGGTGTCATTAGGGAAGAGTGTGTTCCTTGTGTTAAATTATGGTGCAGAAGGCAGTGGCTACAGCATGGCATAACCCAGGAGGCAGCAAGTAGATGTGCCGATACAAAATCAAATTCCCTGGAACTTTGTTTTTTCTTTTTTACTTAAAAGTGTCAGATTTGCATGTTTGCTAATAAGGCTTACTATTCTAGGGCAAAATTAAGTTTATCCTGATTATTCATCTACAATTAATTGCTTATCCATCCTCTATAAATTATATCATTTATAAGGCAGACTCACATATGCTTCATTACCAGTGAGAAATAGGAATAATTTTATTTATAGATAAAATACAGAAAAATTTGGAATATCTATGAGAAAATAACCCTACAAGTTTGTCTATTCAAGCACTTATTTAGGCATAAATGTGGCACAAATTATACCACATTTGGCTAGTTCATGATTTCAAGATTTGGTAGAAATCACTGTAAAATACCTTTCTTTGAGTAATCCAACCAGAAAATTTAAGATAGGCTTATTCAAGATAAAATTAAAATCTGTATATCTAGGAGAATTTTAAATTAGAGATTAATAAATAAACAACAAATCTGAAGAATTTGTAATCTAAATGATTTTTTTTTACATAAACTTTCTTTTTAGAAAAACTTTTTTTCCATACACTTTTACATGATGTGTTTGTTCTGCTGGTTTAAAATAACCTTAAAATGTGACTAAAGTTTTAATAACTTATTATATTGAACAGGGATTAAAAATTGGCACTTTCGGGCCGGCCCGGTGGCGCACTGCTATGGTGCGCCGCTTGGGAAGCGTGGCGGCGCTCCCGCCAAGGGTTCGGATCCCACATACAGACCGGTTCCCGCTCACTGGCTGAGCGAGGCACGGGAGCAACACCGAGGGCTGCGATCCCGTTGCCGGTCCCGGTCGGGTAGGGGGGCAACACTGAGGGTTGCGATCCGTTGCCGGACACGGAAAAAGACAAAAAAATTAAAAAAAAAAAAAATTGGCACTTTCGGGCCGGCCCGGTGGCGCACTGCTATGGTGCGCCGCTTGGGAAGCGTGGCGGCGCTCCCGCCAAGGGTTCGGATCCCACATACAGACCGGTTCCCGCTCACTGGCTGAGCGAGGCACGGGAGCAACACCGAGGGCTGCGATCCCGTTGCCGGTCCCGGTCGGGTAGGGGGGCAACACTGAGGGTTGCGATCCGTTGCCGGACACGGAAAAAGACAAAAAAATTAAAAAAAAAAAAAATTGGCACTTTCTCAAGAATACAGGCTCAACCAGGGAAAGAGTTTTATCTGTTTAATTCACTGTTTTAACCTGAGTATAGAATGGAGACCAGCATATATTAGACTCTCAAGATTTGCTCTAATTAATTAGCTCATTTAACATAATAACATCATGAAACAGATTTAGACTCCTTAGATCATGTACGTATTTGAATAAATTCTATATACATGTGATTTTTTTTTTTTTTCCTTTTTTTGTCTTTTTTCGTGACCGGCAACGGATCGCAACCCTCAGTGTCGCGCCGCACCGGACCGGGACCAGCAACGGGATCGCAACCCTCGGTGTTGCTCCCGCACCTCGCTCAGCCACTGAGCGGCCGGTCTGTATGTGGGATCTGAACCCTCGGTGGGAGCGCCGCCGCGCTCTCAAGCGGCGCACTGCAGCAGTGCGCCACCGGGCCGGCCCTATATACATGTGATTTTGAACTATGATTTAATTGGTTCTCTTTCAAATATTAAAAGTAGCTTGTTGATTTTTCACAAATATTTCATGTATATCAGGAAATAAATATGCTTATATTATTTCATTGTAGTTTTATAGATTAAGAAATTGCCACACAAAAATTTTCAATAGTTCAGGCATGCATAATGCGGGAATTAAAATTTTCATCAACCTGTCTCTCTTTCCTATTAGCTTTTAAATCTTTTCAATTGTCTCTTAGTAAAACCACAACAAAGGCAACAAAATCTAAACCCTAGACTCTTCACATTCCTCCAGCTATTGGAGTCATTTTTTTTTCGTTTTTCTTCACAGTCTGCAAGTATTGTCCACGATTGCTGAATCCTACTTAGTCAGCCATCTGCTCATTGGGTTTCTAGCCCCCGTTCAACTACAAAAATAACAATGCTAAAGGTCATCATTACATCCGAGTCAGTAAGTAAAAAGCAAAATCCTTAGGCCTCCTCTTTTAAGATCTCTCAGCAACAGTTCTCTGTGTGATCTCTTCCAACTTGGGGAGACCCACCCTCAGTCTCCCTTACATCTCTAAACATTCCTTATTTCTATTTCTTACTGGCTTACCTTCCTCAATCTGAATATTAAATGTTGGAGTTCTTCATGTGGTCCTGGAACCAGTCTCTAACTTAACACGCAAATACTTAGATAAGTTTATCCATACCCATTGCTGCACTGACTTCCTAGATGTAGATTCCTTTTGAAGTCATACTGCTAGTGTGTAATCATATATCTGGCTGACCTTTGTCCCTGGTTATTGGGTGGTAACCTCAAAGTCACTGGAATTTCCCAAGTTATAGGAGCAACATTATTATTCTTTGTACTTCACTTGATGGGTTATGCTATCAAGGTAATTCAGGGTGGGCCTTTAGACAGTTTGTGCTAATGAGATAACTCAGAATAGGGCTGGCCATGCCAGAAAGACCAACCATATTGATTGGGTCTCTGAGCCAAGTGTTATTAGTCTCATCTCTGCGGAGGGTATGAGGGCTGACATTTGAGCTTTGTGGCCAGTACTATTCAATCAATACAACATAATGAAATCTCAATAAAAACTGGATCCTGAAGCTTAGATGAGCTTCCGTGGTTGGCAGTACTCTGCATATATCACTCATCACTATGCTGGGAGGTTATAGTGTCCTGATTCTATAGGAAGAGGACAATAGAAACTTCACATTTGGGATCTTTTCAGACTTGTTCTGATTTGAGTCATTTTGTTATAATAAAACTGTAATCATAACTTTAGCACTTTCCTGAGTTCTGTAAACTCTTGTAGTATATTATTGAATCTAAGGAGATAGTGTGTTCCCCCGAATTAGTAGCTAGTTGGTCAGAAGTGAGGGTGGCCTGGGGACCTCCGAACTTGCAAGTGGGTCTGGAGTTAGAGTGGTCTTTGGGAAGACTGTGCCCTTAGCCTGTGAAGTTTGGCCTAACTCTGGGTATTTGGTATCAGAAGTCATGGAAGCTAGCCTAGACTCTTTTCTCCTTTTCAGATCATGTCCGACTCTTAACTAACATCTCCCCTTAAAAAGCTCAAAGCCAACAGTTGTTCAACTTGTTCCAACTAAATTCATGATCCTTTCTTCCCATTCTGCCCTTCTGCAGACATGCCTGCATTATTGAATGACTATTATAGAGTACTGCAAGGGAGAAACACAATATTACTCTTAACTATTCCTGTTCTTTTACCCACCCTTCTAAATATCTGTTTTTGTGTTTTGAAATTTAACTATTTACCTCAGATCTATTCATTGTAGCTATTTGCATAAATAATTAACTCTACTCAAGTTACTATTATTACTCATTTGGAGTTCTGAAAGAGACTCCTAGATGTTTTCACTTGTTCACATTTCCAATGTATATTCTAAAATCAGAAATGATTGTTTTTAAATAAAAATCTAATCATATCAACTTTCCGACTTCTTTGTAGTCACACTTAAATATTTAATGGTTTGAAATTGTTTCTAAAATAAAGCCAAAATTATTCAAAGCAGCCCAAAATGCCCAGTGTGGAATGTGCCCCTCTGTGCAACTACAGGCTTATATCATACCATGTGCCCCCTTTCACTGTCTGCTCCAGCAATGCAGAATGTCTTATAATGCTGGAAAGCTCCACCTGCTTCTTCCTGCAGCAGCAACTTTATGCTTATCATTTCCTTCCATTCCAATGTGTTTCCTTTTCTTCTTCATCAGTTACCTCCTGTGCAGCATTCAGATTTAAGCTCAGGCCAAATTTACGCAGGGAATCTTTCTCTGACCTCCTGAATCTGATGCTCTCATAATACTTATGTATTTTCTTTGTGAAACTTAGAAGGGCTGTATTTTCCTACTTAACTCTTTTATTATTTGGCAAAATGTGACATCTCTGAAACCAGAAATGATGCCTATTTTCCTCAACCTTTTATAACTAGTTCTTAGTAATTAATAATTCCATAACATTTGTTGAATTATTTGTTTAATAATTGAATGTAAAATATGTACTTATTGCCTATTTTTAATGAATAAGAAAATAAGCAAGTAAATAGATTTTAAAAAGCCAACTTACATTCTCATATTTTCAATCCAGACATTGAAGTAACAAATAATAATATTTTGCAAGGAAAGATAACACCTTTTAACACTCTAAGCAGAAAATCATACATGCTAGATTAAGATATGACAATTTTCTGTAGAGCTGGATTTGGTACAAGGTATCATTTTATGAAAAAATTCAAGTAGCCTTAAGTGCTTCAATATGATTGGGGTCACCTTGTCTTTTAAGATTTAAATACAATTATGTCCTCTCCACCCATTGCATTCAAAGGAAACTTGCTATACTTTTAAATAAATATGAGAATTCTGGGAGGACTGACATTTACCCTTGTCACCTATTTCTGTATTCCTGCTGTTCCTAATTCTCGATATCTGCTTTTATATTTTTGCCTTTTCATATATTATTTCCTTTCCACACAGTTTCATCTTCACCCAGGATTCTTCTATAAATCATTCTCTTTAAAATAACAATGACAGTAAGCATCTTTAGCTGACTTTTACATAAATAAGAGGGTGTGGTACATAGCAGATTGCCTTTGTATTGAAACATCACTTACTTATCAAATTTGCATTGAAAACAGCTGAATTTTGCTTTTCTCATTTTGCTCCCACCTTCTGTTTCTTGCTGGACTCTCTACTTCTTCCCCTGCATCCCTTTTGAGCCACACAAAGTCTCATACTGCTGTGAAACAAACAAACATGAACAATTTCACATAGTTCTCAAGTAGATTGATTCACTCTGTGTGTGATAAGTCCTCCTCTCCATTAATCTGCCCAGTGTTCTAACTTTTTGTATTCATATATCCCATCGGGTTATTCTAGTTCTAAGGGATAATCCTTTTGTGCAGAATAATTATGTATCTAACAGGAGTAATGGGTTTTGCCATGTAATATTTATCTCTTAAAGGAGAATTTAATGATGAAATCAAATAGAGCTATAAAAAAGTCAAATCAGTGACATAACTGAATTTCATTGAAAAAAAAACAAAAACAACGAAAGTGGTCCCCAAATTATTTAACACTGAATGTATATCACTGAAACAGGAATATTAACTCCTCTACATCATTACTACAAACTAAAAATACCCAAGCATATTCTGGAAGTTCATCTCAGTTTAGTATGCAATTTTTCTTTACAGAAAATTCTTAGTTATATTTGCCTTCAAATGTGAAATTATCATCTTATATCATCCTGATATCCTTGATTATCTTAGTACATGTAAGTGACAAGCAAACAGTTATGAATAGAATTCCACTTTTGAAGTATTAATATATATTGGTGATGCCACTTTTATAATTTTATTTTTAATGAACTGATAGATATGTTAGTCTTATTTTTTTTTCTTAGCTTTTAATGCAAAGTTAATTTTGGAGGGTTGTAGACAAAAGTAACTGGTTTTTTCAGAAGTGTGGCATACAAAATAACTGCATACCAAAAGACTAAATTTTAGTTACAGCTAAAAGAGATTTAAATGTTTCAAGCTTTCCAACTTTTAAAATACTCTTCTTATTGTAAGTTTACACTTTCAGCATTAACACTGATAGGCATTTTAGTGCCAGAAATATTTTTAATCTAAACTCAATAAAAGTGAATGTAAATAAATGTGTATACTTTGCTAAATTTGGCATATTAAATCACTTGTGGACTTAGAAACATGAATTTAAATCTTTCTATTCCAGGGAAACTTTTCTCATACTTTTAAATGTATAATATCATGAAAAGAAAGGCTAAGCTATAGGTAAATAAAAATAAGCCCATTCTTTTTCTGCTCTCATAAATGACAAGTCTCTTATAATACATAGAAAATTGTGTGAATGATCTTCAGAGTTTTGACATTCAGCAGAATAATTTACATGATACTCCAGAGTACCTGCCAGTAAGGAAAAGAACAAAAGGATAAAAAGTTATGTTTTTTTCCAAATAGTGTAGATAAGGTAGAGAATGTTAACTCAAGAAACGAGAAAATATTCCTGAAAGGTAGTTTGATATCATGTATGAAAAGCCTCGAAAAATGTACATATCCACTAGTCTAGCAATTTCACTTCTGGAAATAACATTTTTTTTTCCCTAAAAAGTATATAATCAGGGGAAAGAGTCAAAGATGTATTCATGAACCCATTATTTGGTAATGGAAAATTATTAAAAATAATTAAAGTGCTCAAGAATTGATGGTTATTTAAACTATGGTGATATGTTGCATATAACAATTTAATGTCAAGAGAAATAAATACTATTGTATATTACATGAAAAATTCAATAAAAGCAGGAGATATGATATGGCAACCATGTACATGTGTGTCAGCTATATTACAATCTCTCTCCATGTGGTAGAATTATGGGATTCATATTTTTCCTATAGACTCCATGAATAAATCAAGAATTGCTTTTATATACATGTAATATTTTAAACAGAATGTCCTGATAAAATATTCTCTTATTTGTAACATTAATATAAACCTTCATGGTTCTTGAGTTTATATTTATCAAGCAGCTACTATGTACTAGTACATGAAGAGGCTTTCTATGCATATGAGGTGGTGTGTGCATGAGTGGGGGTGGGGGGTGGGTGTACAAATTTCATATTTGTAATATGTATGTGTGTGTATATATATGTATATTTATACAACTTTTTGTAATAGTGGTACTTTTTCTCAGTATTTTAATGTTTATTATAAAACACTCTCAGCATTTACTTTATCTTTTAATCCCCAAAATAATCCTAAGCAGAAAATGATATTATCCCTACTTAACAGAATGTTCATTAAATTTTATCATGTACTATTTTCAATCTTCATAAAATAATCAAAGATAAATAACACTGTCAAAACTACAGAGGTACAGAAACTGAAATTCAGAAAGTTTGAAAAATTGCCCACGGCTGCACATCTCTAATTTTCATCAGGAACTGGGCCAGTATCCCTCTGACTTTAAATATAATTACAACTTTTTGTAGAGAGAAAAATAAGACAAGAAGAGGTAGAGCAAGACCCAAGGTCACACAGTGATTCACAAGACCCAAACCAAAGTAATCTGGCTCTATATTTTTCTGAAGCCAAAGTCATTTGTAAAGCCTTGCCCTTTACAAATGGGGTTAAGATCAAAGAGAGCCAGAACTCCCTTCTCCAGTGAAACTCAACTGTGCTCTGATTCTTATTGATTTCCCACCCAATCCTCAGTACCTTGGGATCTAAAGGACAGGTTTGGATAGTCAAACTGATCCCTGACAATCCATCTGTATCATTATTAGCCAAGTGTCTTAACCTCTGTGAATTTCATTTTCCTCCTTCCTAAAATGAAATCTACTACACAGAAGCGGAAGAATGTAGAATTGTGCAAAAGGTACAGTGCCTGGCACAGAGGAAAAAACGAATACAATTCTTTTGTTCGTGCATGTTTCCTTTGCCTTCACTAGTATCTCTTTCTTTCCATGTCTTAATCCTATTTATCCTTTCACCCTCCACTTGGTGATGTTATGACCCCAAGGTCTAGGGTTCTGGTCCCCTTATTGGCCAGCCACAAAAAAATAAAAAAGTGTTGAATAAAAGTAAAATAGTACTGGATAGTACTGGCAATGCAGAGTTTTTTTTAAAAAAATCACTTCAATTCCTTCTTTTTCATAAAATTTAGCTTCTGTACTCTGGAAGGGATCTCATCCACTGCTGAATTCTGAAAGCCTTTTCTCCATATCCTTTATGGTGACTATAACATTTTTACTTTGTATCAGAATCAGATTGGTACATGTCTTACCCTCTTACTTAGCTATATACTCCTAACAAAAATTCAGGTCTGTTCAGAATTCATGGGGCACTTCTTAAGGGCCCGGACTTATTAAGTTATTAGAGATTCAGAGAAAAAAGGCAGAATCCCTGCTGTGAAACTCCTCATTCCGGTAAGACGACTTTATAGTCTACGCACTTCTAGCACAGGGTTAGTGGTAGTAGATCACTGAAGTGCTACTCTGTGGATGAACAAAGAAATGAATTAATTGGTTAGTTGGCCTATTTATTACTATGATTTTTTTACATGCTTTATCAACCAACTGATTTCTGAGTAATAGTATCAAGCTTTTAAAAATATTTTTAAAATATATGTATAAATATATTTTAAATAATAAATATGCATATATATGTACATATAATGAAGAAAGTAAATTCCTTGACAATAACTTTACCCCAAAACAGTTTTATATAAGCTTAGCTAGCTTGAAGGAATACAAAAAGAAACTGAGAAATTACCTATTCTTTCTAATAAGAATTTCATTGTTGGTATCTTAAAACTCAGCCAAAGACTTTTTTTTTTTTTTTTTTCCTTTTTTTGTCTTTTTTCGTGTCCGGCAACGGATCGCAACCCTCAGTGTCATGCCCGTACCGGACCGAGACCGGCAACGGGATCGCAACCCTCGGCGCTGTGCCCGCACCTCGCTCAGCCAGTGAGCGGGAACCGGTCTGTATGTGGGATCCGAACCGTCGACGGGAGCGCCGCCGCGCTTCCCAAGCGGCGCACTGTAGCAGTGCGCCACTGGGCCGGCCCCAGCCAAAGACTTTTTGAAAGTGGCTCGAATTTGGGCTTTGGACAAATTTGCATGCAAATTGTGAAGATACTTACTAGATGTGTTGCCTGGGATAATGAATCATTAACTTTAACCACAACCCCAATCACAAATCGTAACCCATAAGCTACTAATTACCAAGTGTTTAATATACCAGGCATTATGTTAAGCACCTAGTACATATTATCTCATTTAATCCTCATTAAACCTTTGGAATAAGCAGTATAAGACCACACAGACAAAATGAGGTCTATGGAAATTAATTAATTGGATTCAATCCCATATCTGTCTGACTCCAACGACCAGACCCTTAATTACAAGCAACATGGTATGGTGATTCCTCTTTGAGTTCATTTCCTTTATCAATAAAAAAGAAGTAATTATATTTAACAGGGCTATTAAAATGATTAAATGTGTCAGATTATAATGAAAGGTCTGGAACACCAGACTGACACTCAATAAGCTGGTAAAAAACAAAATTTAAAAAAATTATATAGTACTGTAGGATGTGATTGCCAGAATCAACCCTTGTAGTTTAGTTCTACCTTTTCAGGTTGCCAATAAGTTAACTAAGTAACTGGAGGGTTTAGTGAGTTACAAAGAGTTCAAACAATTTGTTGGTGGCAAAGCTAATAGAAGTTGTATTTCTTCACAGCTTGGATCTTGCAATAGTAAAGGTACTGCTGAAAACTGAATGATATTCAGACAAAAGAAATAGAAATGTTGCAAAATATAGACCTGAAAAATAATGGAAAATAATAGGTTTATTTAGCATTGAGACAAAAATACAACTTGATAACTCTCCAAAAGCATACAAAAGTTTAATGTGATATGTAAAATGACTATTCTGTTTTCCATTGAGAATGAAAAATTGTGGTTAAATTGAGCAAGGACTAGTTAGTTAATGTGAAAGCCAGTTTTGCTAAAAACTAGAGCAGGTTAGCAGAGGAGATCTTAGAAACACTCTTTTTAGGCTTTAAGGAAAAATTAAATAACTATCTTCCTGAGATGAATTAGGCTTAGTGCTATGTAGGCAGTGGAATAAATTTGAAGTCATCTGAAGCTCAGTATGTAGCTATTTGCATTCTGCCTATGTACGGAATGGCTCAATTCTCAGATCTATTATATTGAAAATCTGATATTTTGTATAATTAAGAGAAATCCTTCAAAAATTAAAGCATTTTAAATAAGCTACTCAGCTTTAAAATTCTACTAAATACTGCTTCAGTTGAAATACCTCCTATGGAAGGAAGATAAAATAATGGTTCCATCTTGCTGTCTTTTAAATTCAGTAATAATGGCTTGTAATTATAGAGCATCTCTCTTCCGTGGAGCTTAATGTGTTTTGCAGACATTGCCTCATTAATCCTTCTACCTTCCTTTGAAGGTAGGTATCATGGTCCTCATTATACAGATGGAGAACCTGAGGCACAGAGAAGTTAATTGATTTGCCCAAGGTCACACAGCAAGTAAGTGACAAGGCTATGACTTCTGACTTACCATCTAATGCCATGCACACCAGGCCATTCAGTTTTTCCCATTGGGGAGAAACAATCCATTCATTTTTATCAAAGTTCATCTCTACGCTGCTAAATTCCTTGGGGCAAAGTTGTATTCTGCAATATCAAACGACAGCATTGGCACACTGTCAATTCACACAGAGGAGATTGTGTACTGAGCTGCAAGGTTACTAATAAAAACAGAGAAGAAAAGTCAAAAAATGAATTTCTGAGACTTCTGAGTTTGTGCTACTAACAACTCACTATCCTCAAACAACCAACACCATAAAAACCTGCAAACTGCAGATATCAAATTCTAAATCTCATAAATGTTTTGAAAACATTTTAAAGCTGACAAAAGCGTCAAATAGGTCATAGGAAAAGTGTTTTACAGATGTGCTTCATTTATTTAAGTTTGTGTATTTTATATTGATTTTTCTAAGCGACACAACCCTCTCTATCTGGTCTTTGGAAAACATTCATAAATAAGCAGCCTCATCCAAACAAGACAGATAACTAGAACATTAAAAAAGTTATCACTTTAAAATAACAGCAAAACAGAACGTGAAACCACTGCCTAATCTGTACAATAAATCCTTGATTGTGTAAAACCCAAAAGAATATATTCCAGAGACAAAGGTTGTCTGATTATGTGAAATCCCAATATTCTATCTAAGTGAGCAGCACAGAAAACCATTTTCTTGGTGGCTGAAGATGCAATAACACCATTCAGCAGCTCATTTGTACTGCTTAGTCCAAAATGGGAGGAATTCAGAGAAGTGTCAGAATGTAGCTTTCTTCATTCCAAGTAAGGCTCAGAAGATTATTGTCATTAATGATTTTTTCCTCTGAAGCATAACTAAGCAAGAGCCATAGAAATTCTTAGCTGATTTAATGTTCTGTAGACACTGCAAAATGTTATTGAAAGTGAAACATAACAGAAATCCTTCCCCATGAAGAGATATGGGTGTTTAATTAGAGAATGGCCTCCTTTATACAGTTTTGATAGATTTCTAGCAGGTTAAAACTTTAGTTCACGACTGCAGGTGCTACAAAACAATCGTTACCTGCTTGTGGAAGGGTGGTATAGCTCATGAAATAGATTAAGTGTTAGTGTTCTGAAACATATTTGATCAAATCACTTTTGGACTTCGATCCTCCTGAAACTCACTGTAAAGTCAATGATGTTTTTTCTCCATCTCTTAGGAAAAGATGGAAATAAGCAAATCTTGCCTCTCAACAATCCCCTCTCTTAGAAAGTAAATTAGTGGAGGTGGGAATCTTTGTCTTTTTCTTCACTGATGAATTCCAAAAGTCTTTGGAACCAACAAACCTTTCAATGGACATTTGTTAACAGAATAAAATGAAAAAAAATCAATTGTTAAAAACAGCCATACCAACATCTGTTGCATATACTCAGAAACGTATTTTATATTCTTACTACAAATGGAATATGTAATGCTTATAAGGTTTCTGGAAGAAAGTTGTCTCTAAACTAGTGCCAACTTGTTGCTTAGTGTTTCTAAGTTTCTTAGTGGTTAAGATTTGACAAACTGGGTTTTAATCACGGTTCTAGCACTTAATAGGCATATAACTTGCACAGGTTATTTGACCTGTCTGTGCCTTAGTTTCTTCTTCTCTACAGTTGGAATAGTAATAATCCCTAACTTATAAGGTTATTAGAAGTATTAAATGAGTTAATATATGCACAACTCAGGTAAGAATCCTTGAGAAATATTAAATGATATGTAAGTGTTAACAATTATTAGTTAATAATAAAGAGCTGCCTGTTGATCCTACTTCAAATGGTGTTAGTGAGTCAGAAATAGATCTCATCATTGCTAATAGTTTTTGTTTCTATAAAGTCTGTGAAGAGAACATGAACCCTCCCTCCTTTAAAGCAGTTACTTCTGCTTCTGGCCTTCCCTCTTCCTCCAAAAATAGTAAATAAATAAATAAATAATAAATAAATAATTAAATAAATAAATGTACGAAACAAAACAAAACCAGCAAGCAACAAATATCACATTTATAGGAATTAAACTAATGCTGGAAATTCTGAATCATGGGTAAAATGTGAATCTTATACAAAATATCTCTGTGAAATCACTGGGTATCCTGGTTTCCTGAAAATTCAGACAATTGCTTATTTGAAAAGAAGAAAAATTAAGCCTGGGCTAGAAAATATTTCACCTGATGTTCCTGGCAAACACATCTTTCAAAGTAACCTTCAGAATATGTTGTCATCAGCTCTCAGCTATGTCTTCTTGCTTTCTGCTGCTTTGGGTCATGGAGAGAACGTCAGTCTAGAACCATGTGATTAACATAGTGTCTCCCACAGGGAGCCAATTGTACTTAAATGATTTTCGTTTTCTCTTAAAACCTCACGCTAAATTGATTGCCCAGAGAAGCCACTGGTTTTGGACCTCTCAGCTAGCTCACAAGATTAGACGTGTGTAATCAGAACTGTCAGGACAGGGACAATATTCCAGACCTTTAAACCACCAATATCCTTTATTTGTAACAAATACCACAAGAGGAAAACAAAACAAAATGAAAGAAGGAAAGGAAAGACCAAATAATTAAAGTGACTATGGCGTGTTTAACTGTCCCATAACAATAAAAGTACAATAGGAGTCATAATTCAGATTTATTCTAATACCTCACCTATACTTTGCTAGCTGGCAATAAAACACCTTCTTATGCTACAATGTTGATGACAGCCCAATACCCTCACACAACGCCTTTCCAGGCTGCTTCTTTCCTTATCTCAGCACTGAAGCCACTGTCTAGAAAACATACTCATGGTTTTTCCTGTATGTTCTCTTTCCCTTGTATTCCACATGGAATCCAACAGAGAATTGCATAGACTCTGCCTGTACAAAATATTCTAAATCAGATCACTTCTTTTCATCTTCACTATTACCTCCCTAGCCCCCCAAAATTCTATTGCTACAATCTCCTAACTAATGTCTCTGCTCATATTCTTGCCTTCTTGTAATATGTTCCACTCAGATATCAAAAGTGACCCTCCACCTGTTAAAATACATCCAGTGACTTCCCTTCACTTTATTTATTTATTATTTATTTATTGGCAGCTGGCCAAGACAGGGATCAAACTCTGGAATTTGGTGTTATCAACATCATGCTCTAACCAATCCCTTCACATTTGAAATAAATCTCTAATTGCTTATCCTAGGGTAGAAAGCTCAATAGAGCCTAACCATGCCTATCTTTCATAGTTACCATTAGTATCCTTTGCGTCAGCTATATAGACTGTTGTTTGAATATTCTGAGCTTATTCCTGTTCCAGGACTTTAAGATTTGGTGTTACTTCAACCTGCAATGTTTTTGTTTTGTTTTGTTTTGTTTTTCCTAAAATTTTCACTTGACTGGCATTCCCGTCTGAGATCAAATGTTACCTCTCATAGGTGTCTTCTGGTGTCATCAACATTAAAGTAGTCTCTACACACTCTACCCCCTTATTCTGTTTTATTTTAATTATCATTATTTTATTTTTTTGCATTTTTGGTTTCTCTTCCACTTGTACATAGGTCGTAATATTTTTCTGGCTTATTCACCTTTCTATTTTTAGGTCTTGACAAATATCATGTTCTTACTAAATATTGGTTGGAGAAAGTTGATGAATAACTGAATAGAAGAAATTAAGAGTCAAGAAAAACTAAAGATATATTAAAATTACCAAGTCTAAATTCCTTATTCTAAAGATGGGGCAATAAAATAATATGCCCACAATAACAAAATTTGTTAATCTTCTGCATGTGTCTAGAATCCTGGTTTCTTGGCACTCAGGTTACTAACATTTCCATTAGCCTTACTACCTCCCAAAGTCATAAATATGGTGATGGAGCTACAAAAGTCTAGCAGATAAATCATACAATTACCATAAAAGGAGAATTCAGGAACTTACTATGAATAAATACATTATGTTTTCAAAACATAACTTGCCATTCACAGCAACATGGATGAGCTTAGAGAAAATAATATTAAGTGAAATAAGGCAGCCACAGGAGAGATACCGCATGTTCTCACTCATAAGTGGGAGTTAGAAACAAAAGAGAGAGAGAGAGAGAGAGAGAGAGAGAGAGGAGAGAGAGAGAGAATCACAATAAAACACTGAACATTTAGAAGGAGAGAACGAATTGTGGTTACTAGAAGTGGAAAGGGGTGGGGGAGGAGGAATAGAGAGAAATTGGTTAAAGGACACAAAGAATGATTACATTTTGCAGTGATGAATATGGTAATTGTCCTGATTTGATCATTATATATTGTACACAAATACAGACAATTCAACTCTGTACCCCACAAATATGCATAACCAATGTTTCAATTAAAAAAAAATGTAAGCTAAGTAACTGCCTTAGAATCCCCATTAAATCTCAATACATCTATATACTCCATCTCATTATTCCAGCCCTCACAGTGTTCTTTCTCTGAACTCAGAACATGCCCATTTGTTGAGTGCCTGAAGATACAGCCAATAAAAAATAAAGTAAGCAAAATATAGTATGCCACATTAAGATAATTGTTGTGGTAAAAAAACAAAGCAGGAAAGGGAAATAGAAATTACCTGGGAATGGGATAGGTGGCTAATTTTAAATAACATAAACAAAGTAACATAAATAACATAAGCAAACACCTAAGAGTTGCTTGTGAAATAACTTTTTGACATTTTTAATATTTTTTATTAAATGAATAAATTCGATGTTAGTTATTACTACCACGAAGTACAACCTTTACTTATTTCTAAATACATTACAGAAAATTTTCTTTTCTCATATTTTACTCTAAAATGCATACTGTTAAATTCAGCAAAATCTATATGAATCAAGTTAATGATGAGCATTGGTAAATCTTCCCTATTTTATTCTAATTCACTTGATGATTGAATTTCTGGGAATCAGTTTTTTAATATAACATGTTTTAGCTTTGGTTTGACAGTATCCTTTTCTTTCCTCTAAATACGGTCTCAGTCCCTCCTTATCCAGTCAATTTCAAGTATTTTATACATACTTTATGAAGCCTCTTAAAACAGCTTCCTGGCATAGAATGGTGAAAATATGAGGTTGAAATGTGGTGCGGGTTATGATCTTTATAAAATGTAGTCAAAAATTAATCTTACAGTCTCAAATGTCTTTTAAAAATTGGTAGTCTAATGGCAAAATAAAATGCACAAAATTTGAAGCAAAAACTTTTTTAAAATTTATTTATTTATTTTAACTACACCAGCTATTTACAAAAAGCTACTTCATTCTGTCTTCGGTCTAGCATTATATTCAGTATTCATCAAAATGATCTCCCAGGAGAATTTTCAGGATTATTCATTCTTTGAATAATGGCATGTATGTGGGCTTCAAATAAATGTGATAGGAACGGGAAGAAAAACAGTTTCATTTCGAAAGAAATGTTCTGAACTTCCCAGGGGACACTGAGAAAGGATTTTGTTGAATTGAGGGATACCTGACAGCCACTTAAGTGGTTTCAGTGCATACACAGTAAAAAAAAAAAAAAAAAAAAAAAAAAAAAAAAAACTATTTTCCCTCTTCCCCATATCCTAATTTTATGCATGAGAACCACTTGGTATTCAAATAATGCATAATCTCACTTATAGTACAGGGAATTCATTAACGGGTAATGCAGAGAAAAAGTGAGACAATGTCATGCACGGAAAAAGCAAAGCGCTCCCTTGTGGCAGAATAAGGTTTCATTCAGTCTGATCTGAATTGAAAGACTTTTGAGCCCTATCTCTGCTTAGAGACAGTATTGCTTTTAAACAGGGGCTGCGGAAGAAGTATAAAGTCTTGACAAAAAGCAAATATGTTTTGATCAGCTTTAAATTCAGGGCACTACTCTTCTGCTACTCGTTTATCGTGAGTCTGCAATACTTCTCTTGGCCAAAGAAAAGTGGATTCAATTCAATGGGAAACAAATGGCTTAAGCATGTAACTATATGCACTTGAGTCAGCTTTGTGAGCAAAAACTCCTCCTTTACTTTTTAAATAAGAACCTATTGGCACGAGAAGATAATATGCTATCATCCTATGCATAAGTCTTGAAATTGAAAGAAGTAAAAATTGTAAAACTGCTAGAATTTATTCCTATATAGTTTATATTAAATCTGAGCACACAAAAATTCAATTCTTGTGCTTTGTTTTTAGTTATGTGATTTTTTTCTTTTGAAGGAAATCTAAAGTCTTTATATGTCATTATAATTCTCTCTATATGTATGTTTAATGTTATAGTCACACAGGTGAAGGATTACATCTTTAACAAAAGTTTTTTTTTTTTTTTTTTAAATCACACATACAGTTTTCTGCTTTTAGAGATTTCTTCCCTAAATGAATACATAAGAATCCCTTGTAAAGAGTACAGATTCTGATCACTTTATCCACTGGTTCGCTGACTGTGTCTTCCTTGTTAGCATCCAGATATTCAAATTTTATCTAAACTGTCAAAAACTCATAAACCCATTCAGTCACTTATTCATTGAGTTTAACAATGAGTTTAACAACTCATTGACTGTCTGCTAAGTGTCAAGTCCTACATTCAATGTGGGGAATACATCATAAATAAGGCAAACACTAAAATACTGTGGAATTTTGAGAGAGAATGATTCGGTTAGTATTTTAAGTGTTGGTTCTGGCAGTAGAGAGTAGAATTGTGACTGCTAGATTCTAGGAAGGGGAGTGAGGATAGAGAGAGTTTAGTTAATGAACAAAAAATTATAGTTAGACAAAATAAGTTCTAGTGGTGTACAGTAGTGCTAGGCATCCATAATTAACAATAATTTATTATATGTCCTCAAATGGCTAGAAAAAAGGAGCTCAAATGTTCTCTTCACAAAGAAATGAAAAATTTTTTAAATGATGAATTTGCTAACAACCCTGATTTGATCATAGCACATTGTATACATGTATTGAAATATAATTCTGTACCCCATGAATATATACAATCAATATGTTTCAATTAAAAAGTATGTAAATTCCTTTAAACAAACAAACAAAAAAGATGGCTCTGGCTACTCTACAAAGGTGTGAGAAAAAATGGACAGGCTGCAAGGAGACCAACAAAAAGCCTCTTGCTCCACATTAGGGTAGAAATGATGATGGCTGGATATGGAGTATTGGCAATAGAGGTAAAGAACAGTGAATGGTCAGCATGGAACTGACAGAACTGGATAGAGAGAAAGGGAAGTGTCATATTTGTTGCTAACAAAATTTCTGGGGGCAGTTTATTTACTAAAATAGGTTAGCTGGAGAGGAAACTTGTTGTGGGAAAATATGAGTTCAATTATGAACATGTTTAGTTTTTTTGACTTTTTTGGCAAGAGGAAAGAATCTGTTAAAAAAAATATGCGCATGTTTCTGAGGCTCAATGTCAATGACTGGTATACACATTTTTGTAATTCATTGAGATATATTTTGTAGTGGAAGTTAAGAAAATGAATAGGGTATCTTAGAAAGAATGATTAAAATGACCAAATACAGAGGAGCTCATAATATAAGAATCCTGTAAAAGAGATAAAACCAAAAGCGAGAACAAATGAGTAGCCAAAAGATGGGAACAAGAAGAGTGTGATATTGTTTCTTCCATTAGGAGATGCTTCAAGGAAAGAATATCTGGTATTGCCCAATGATACAAAGAACGTAAAAAAGAAAAAAATAAGAAAAATTAAAATTAAATAAATAATTGAGCCGGTGTTCAAATAAACAAGGAGATCTGAAAGAAGAAAGTTTTCTCTTTATAAGCTGATGCACAGCAGGGATGACAGCCTCTGAGGAAACTGTTTCAAAGAGATTAAACAGGGAAAGGAATTTATAGGACTTTTACAGATGGAGCCGTGCTAAGGGCAAGTAGCAGTGATTCTGGGCAAAGAAACTGCCAGGATTTAAATGTTCTAACATTCAAGTTTTCAGCAAAATAGAACAGCAGTTGATTTTGAGCAAAAACAAAAGCACCTCTGTAGCTTCCTTGAGAAAGGTATGAGTTTTTATTTCTAGCAACTTTGCTTTAACTTGAGGTGGACTGAAATTCTCCATCTGTGGTAAATAAGGCCTGGGGAAATATTATAGGAATAGGAAGATTTGTGTGAGTTCAGGAAAATACATTCTTCCAACTGAAACACATTAATTGAATATATCAACAAAGATGTTTTTGGTGATATTAACAGAGAAAGCTAGATTAGAATACGTTCAGAAGTAAATTACAGAAAATAAAGTTTTGTTAGGAGTTTGGAAAGCTCTTTTGAGAAGGCAAATTCTAAATAGAAGGCGAGAGAAAGGAATAGGTAGGGCTATGAGGAATATATAGAAAAACAAGTATAGGGGCCGGCCCGGTGGCGCACTGGATAGTGCGCCGCTTGGGAAGCGCGGCGGCGCTCCCGTCCGAGGGTTCGGATCCCACGAACAGACCGCCTCCCGCACAATGACTCACTGATGCGAGGGAGTAACGCGGACACAAACGGATG